>NW_026923763.1:147500-223417 GCF_032062105.1 Saccostrea cuccullata | reverse complement strand
TATATTTACATTTGAGACAAATAAATTTCGTATAAAACTGCATTTATTACACGAACGCCGTATTCCTTTGTTGTGACGCGCATTTACCTAGGGGGCCTAGACGTTGTTTTGTTCAAAAGTGATGTTCAGCAGTCCAGTTAAGGAATTTAAGGATTTTTGTGTTGATAATGTAAGAACAATGATCCCCACTAAGAATATAAAACAGTCACACTAAGTGTTCTAAAGTAATGACAAAAATTAAGTTCTTTTCAAAAGTACGTCAAACTTCAAAGTCAAGGACATAGACTAAAAATGGTTCGTACCGAACAAATGGACTTGTCACAAAGAATAAAAAAAGGGAAAAAAATCGTTAAAAACCTTTTAAAAGTTATAACCAGGGTCAAAGTATATCAAAGGTAGGTCAAACTCAAAGGTCGTCGAGTCCAAATAACCAAAGATGTAGGTTTTCAAAGGAACGTATTATGACAAGAAATAGACAAGTTCAAAGTATAATTTTTTTTCAAAAGTGGGTCATAGACCAACGGCAAGACAAAGAGTCAAACATTGTATTACCCAAGAAAACATCTTGTCACAAGGAATACACCTGACAGCAATCAAAAGTTAGAAACCAAGGATTGCGATAAACAGACAGACTGACGGACGGGGCTAAAAGTATGTGTCTCCAAAACTTCGATTACTGTAAACGTGGAAATTTTGACGGTGTGCTAAATTTGACTATATTGACGTTTTTTCTTTTCTCGTCAAAATTTACACTCGTCAAACTTCACATCATATATATAGCGTACGTCACAACAGACATTAACCATTGTACAACAATACCGCTTAATTTTCTTGGGTTTCCCCTATTAAAACTAGATCAAAGTTACTGTTAGTTTCTTTTGTAATTAGTTATGAAAACACAATGATATATAATCACATTTTTTTAACCATTGAATCCAAACTAGTGTATTAAATACTGCATGCGTAATTATCACGCCGAGCTTGACCTAGTTTGTCACTTCAGGCAATTGACCGCTTATAATGAAAACAAATTACAAGGCAATTATTTATTTAATCAAATCTTACACACTTAGAATAAGATAGCTTGTACAATCTTACACACTGTAGATGGTCTGTACAAAAATTAAATATTAGTGGTTCCGACGCTGCCGTTGTATCCCTGTGAATTCAAAGTTACATAACTCTTGATTAAATATTTCCTCAAAATTAACACTCGTCAATTTTCGTCGACAAAAAATCGTCAATTTTTCAACTCGTCAATATAACCACGTTTACAGTATTAAATCATAAAATCTACACTGTACATGTAATCGAGGTAAATATTTGTAAATATCAAATCAATTTAAAAAAATCATACAGAAAAAAGGAAAGGAGAATTTAAACCTCTTGATAAAACCGTAAGTTTTCATCTATTAGTAACATGCACTTTACAGTATTAAAAATCTTCTATATTTAAATTTGATTGATATGATACCTCAGAAAAATAAATTAATTTATTTATCGGGTCTGTAAATGATTTATCAGATTCAGTACATACTTGTTACAGGTCAAGTATTCATTTGTAATTATAATGAATATTGATTCAGTTTCGAATTTGATGGCGAAAATACCGCTAAAATTTGAATGCTTTGCGTAAACTCAGCAACACACTAAAATTGCATATGATAGAGAACCCTGTTTGTATTATCTTAACAGCTTAACAAGTAATAGAACTAGAGTGTTTGCAAATAAAACGACATTAACTATGTCCTCAAGGAAGTATTTTGTGAAAAAAAATAAAATATTTGTTACGCAAAACAAAATGACCAATAGGAACATCTGATAATATACCACAAAATAAACAAAAATCTTCCTGAAAGATTTTTTAAACATATGTATGATAAACTGATAACTTGTGTACATCCTTACAAATCCGTATAGATAAAGGCACAATTTTTACACTCATAAACAATAAGCCAATGTCATGTGGAATTGTCACACCATAAACCTCAATGATCGATAATGTGTTTGCTGTGTGACTCATATTTTTTGCTCCATGAGAAATTTACTTCCTGAGATCCGTCCCTAAATACTTTTGGTGCGATCATTAAAGGACTTCTTAACGTTACATTTTAAACAGTTTAAACGTTTTCAATGCTTTGCAGATTTACTTTACACATATTAGGCATTTTTTATTTTGACTTTCCATCGATTAATATCTTCTAATTCATCAAAACTATATCTAAGAATAAACTGAAAATAAACACGACAAAAGGAAGATAAAAGGTACAGTATTTAGTTATTAACTTAAATCGTTTGGAAAAATTTGCCAGTCGAAAATGATCTATATGTAAAAAGGCATGTGGATTAGCGACTCCGTCGTATTCAGAGATTCGTTTATCATCCATATGGCGATTTGATGTTGCCACGTGATCGCAATCTTAGCAAACGACAATTGACTGCAAATTAATTAAATTAACACAATTTTTTTCAGTAAAGACCAATTCGATGGTTACCTATTTTGCTATTATTTCAATTCCATAAGATAGGATATCAAGCTTTACAATACTCAGTGATAAGACCGGTCTTGTTACAGGTGACTCATACGTATGCGTTTGTGTTTTAGTTGGCTTCCACGTCCATATTTTAAAGGTTTTTTTTTTTTTTGCTATCTTACCTACAAGTGTATTTTCAACAAACTTCTTTTAAATTTTAAAACAAGTGTATCATTTATCAAGGAAAAAGAAAATCTTATACATAAAGGGATGTCTGGACAAAGATTTGATTTTTCATTATCTAAAAGAAGATGTTAATAATCAAAAAATACATTTTTGCAGCTCATATGTGTGTTTTTATACATATAAGTTTTTTGCGAAGGGACAGGAAGAATATATACAGGGTGTCCCAAAACATATGTTACACTTTTAAAAAACTTCATTTTTGCAAAAGCTTTAACATATATGTGTTTTTATATAATGTATTTTTTTTTTCTGACAAACTTTTGAGAATATATAAAGAGTGGCAATTATTTGTCTTAATGACGAATCATATTTTTAATATTGAACCTACATGCAAAGAGCTAGTAGAAATTGTAAAACTTTACTATCGGTCTAAAATTGCTACTTTACTAATTAGTACCATGAGAATACAACAGCCTGTAATGGAAGTAAAATACTAATTTACAATTTGTAAAGGATTTTGAAATTAAAGGCACCATAAATGACTCTTTCTTAATTCTGGTTCCATTGAAACAAGAAAGTCCGATCGAAACAAAAGAACATCAATACCATTGATTATTACTGAAACCCTTAAAAATCCCTAAGGCCATGGGTCCTGTAGTAAAATGAATCATTTCATAATTTGTTAAAACAGTGTTGGCTACAAAAAATAGCCAAATTTGATATTAAAATCGATACCTTACAAGATGATTATGAACTAAGTGTAAGGCAGCTAATGAAAGAGACAGAAATCAGAAGTCGTTTGAATTTGCACATTGGATTTTAATAAGACTGGAAAATTTATCAGATGCATGGTTTTCCGATGAAGGCTACTTCCATATTAACAATGTTGTTAAAGAGAATCTTAAATTCTTTTGTTTGGTGAAACCCAATTTTAATGTGGAAAAACTTCTGAACTGTTAGAATGTTACATTTAAAGCTTGGTAAATAAAAACTTCAGAAATCGTGTTCAAACAATGTTTATTCAAAGGGACGTCATTTGGAAAAGTGTTCTAAAATGGCATATGTTATTCTAAAGTAAAAATTGTGATGATCAATAAAGAAATTTTGACAAATGTATGCCTCGCATAAAACTTATAAAAATTTCATTATATATTTTAAATTTCATTACTGTATCTTGAGGCATAAAAATTTTATAACGGTTTAAAAGTGTAACATATGTTTTGGGATATGGATATTTGTGTTGTGAGGAAAATATTTCAACAAAGATACATTTTAATGAAGTTCCATTAAAACAATAAAGTTTCGAAACAAAAAATCAATGATGTATTAGAATTCTATACTTTTGATTCACAACTGTAGTAAAATGGATCATTTATAATTTGTTAAAACATTGGCTAAATAAAAATAAAGAAACATAATATGTATAATGTCAATTCTTACGATGCAACGTCAGGAATAAACTAGGTTTATCGGCTGTAAACTATAGTTTATTTTACATCTGTAAACCATAGTTAACGCGATAATCTATGTTTCACAAAAGTATACTTAACACCAAAAACAATCATTTGCAATTGCAAAAGATAGCTTATCTGATAAATCCATTTTCACGATTTGTAAACTATGGTTTATAACTCTTAACTATAGTTAACTGTTACACTGATAAATATAGTTTTATTGTAAACTATGGTTTACAACTCTTAACCATAGTTAACGATCGTAAATTAAAGTTAACAGACGTAAATCTATGTTTATCAACAAAATCAATTGTTAACATTTTATTGCGGACAGATAAATTTAGATTAAGCATTCGTAAAGTATAGTTAACAACTGTTAGATATAGCTTTACCGATGAAAACCATACTTAACGAATCGTTAACTATAGTTTACGGTTTGTTAACTACAGTCAACAGTCGATAAACCTAGTTTATCAATTGTGAAAGTAGGTTTTGCTCATTTTTGTGAATTTTGCGAGCCACAATAACCAAATTTAGAAAGATAGCCCGTTTTCAAAGCATAAATATAAAAAACTGTCTTATTTTTCGAATTCATGAAAAAAATATGGCTTGTGTGATAATTTTATGCATATTTTTCAATTGTTACTAAATTAAACTAAGCCAACGAATATTTGGAAGCACTGTAGAAATTAAGCAAATGGATAACAATACACCACACTTTACAATGCCTTAAGTCATACTTGTTATGTACAACATAACTACGTTCAAGAAAATCATAAAGGACAGATAGAGCTTATTTAAAAAAAAAATGTAGAGTTCAATAGCATCAGGTGCCAGAAAGTTTGTGTATGGAAGGACTCTAAAACAAACTCTGAAAGTGTCAAAAGAACTTCGTGTTTATTACACCTGTAAAAAGGTCTTTTCATGTCTTATAATAGTATGAGACGTTATAACCTGTGTGATAGAAAAAAAGAATGAAGTATTTTGAAACTTTTTTGCATAATGATTTTTAAAGTTGATGTTTTTGTGTGCTCCATAGTGATATAGTGACACCGGAAAATGATTGTAAAATTTATAAACATAATTATATATCGGGTACCATTTAGTGCAATGGTATGAAACGTCGACAAATAAATGATTTTTCGTATGAATGTGAGTTAAACATAGTTCTTGTAAAAATTTGATGAAGAAGGACTTACTTTTCTACTGAAACTCTTGCATACTAGCATACTCTTTATTTGCATCGATTTTGCCTTGTAAGTTATTGTTCATTTTATACTCTTCAAAAAAAGAAACGCATAGTAGGAACAATGCCCTGAAAATTTGTTATAGTTTTGTCATACCTTTTATTTTTGTATGGATACGATGTATTCGAGTGAAATAAATGATTTTTTAATGCAATTGTTAACTTTACAGCTATTCTACAAGTCTCACAGACAAAAAGACCTGATTTGGCAAAATTTCCACCAAAATTTTTATTTCAATTTTCATTTGTTGAATTCCGATGCAATTCCTTCAGATACGAAGGGGCTATCAAAAGCAGAGGTTCTCGATATTTTGAATCTGGTTTTATTTGAAAAATGACGCTTCCTAAAATTGCTGCATCTGAATGTAGCGTGGCACAAAAAGGAAAATGGGCGATAATCTACAATTGCAAGAGGTTTTAATGTTACACACAGAACATATCTAACCTATAAAACATAAACCATTAACATCGAACACCCAATGTTCGCAAAAAATATGGTAGACTACGTGTGACATCAGCAGCACAGCATCACTTCCGAGGATTACGCAAATTGCATGAATGTAATGCAAGGACGTCATCTAAAGCATTAGCTATCCCTGAACTGCACAGATCATCTAACAAGACCGTTTTCAGTTGACTACGTATTATTGCAAGAGGATTATTCCATTGTTCCGACCCCACAACACCCGAAATATCGACTTAAAAGATCTCAGATGAATCGAGTATGACCACAGCATCACTGCTGAACATTTTGGTTAAGCTGCTAGTTCAGAATGTTTATCTGAAAGCCTCTTATAAGTTTAAGAGTGCTAATGCTTTTTAATGAAGGTTAGATAGATAACTGCCTCCAGGACGTTAAAAAAGTTAGAGGTGGTAGTGTAATGATATGAAAAATGGTATTATAAGAAAGTAAGATTGATTTGGTTCGAATTCAATGGACTTTGATGGAAAAGGGTACTCTAACCATGTTCTACCTACACATACCCATTCAATTTTGCAGCATCCTAGCGCCGTATTGCAATCTCACACATATGGCTCGTTTGACACACCTATTCTTGCAAAGAAACAAAAATCTGTTTCAGTCACAGTCATCTAAATCGCTAGATTTAATCCAAATTAATCAGCAAAATGGATTGACATGATTTGCCAAAGACAATCGCATCCCCAGACTCTGCAACAGCTGTCTAAAGTTCTACATTTGGAGTGTTTCCTATACAGTTTTTATTACACACATTTGCTTCCATTAGATGCCGTATATATTTGTGTCTGCGGGGGGCAACAATATTGATCTTTAATGGTCTTAAACTGACTATAATTTTAAAATTGTTGATAATTATGTTTAGTGTATTCCTGTTGCTTACCACATTTCTGTTTTATTAATACATCATTTTACTAAATAATCTTTATGTTCAATGTGTCACTTAATTTCTACGATGCGTTTCTTTTTTTGAAGAGTATATTTTATAAGTATATATACAATTCTTTTCGGTTTTTACATGCTCTTCTTGTTTGAGGACTGCAAATTAAATAAAAAAACAGGACATCAGAGACATTGATAAGTGGGAAATCTTTATTTTTCTAGCGCCCATTATGACACGGAAACTCTTTTTTAGTTCGTGTCATCAGAATGTCTGGCCTCTTTCTACAATTCATATATGATAAGATAATCACATTTATGTTAATAAATGCATTTTTGGCATGAGCTGTATTTTGTGCATTGAGAGAGTTATCTCCCTGCTTAGTATAAAAAGAATAGAACATCACCGAGGTGAAATGCATTTTTGGCATGAGCTGTATTTTGTGCATTGAGAGAGTTATCTCCCTGCGTAGTATAAAAAGAATATATATGCAATAGGTCACAAAGTTTGTAAACAGAAGCTGAAGTTCTACGGTAGTAGAAAATTACCGATTTAATGTTTTCATCCACGTGAGTGGTTTATCTAGTTTATGTGCTGCTTCCTTAGATGTACTGAGGGGATTTTAATCCATCGTTTGTGTCCAGCCAGGTCTAAAAAACGGATAGCGTGGGTTGAGCTGTGAACAGTGGAGATTGGCGCGGACTGGCCGTCAACAGATTTGCTCCATGAACAGCATTCTTGCTCCAATGGAACCAGTAAATAATGCATGTAGGTAGACTATTTAGGAAAAGAACAAAAAATTCTATTCATGAAAGACCGTGTTCTTTCTGGGCGTTTTTGGTAGGAAAGTAAGTTTTCTGTCTGTGCTAAAATTATCCTCGATGCTGATTGGTCAATATGTAAGGGAAGCGCCATGCCAGATGTTTTGGTCGTAGGTGATTCACACGTGCAAAGATTATCAACTTTCATTTCGTATTGTGATAAAAAATTTGATATAGCAGACTGCGACGTATTGTGTTATGGAATACCAGGAGGATGTATAAAAAATTCACGACATATTGAAAGAATCGAAGTTTTTATAAAGACGCATAAACCGAAAGGTGTTGTGGTACACTTGGGTGGGAATGATATAGACTCGAAAGATGTGACACTTGATGAAGTAAATACAATAATTTTGCGATATGTGGCAATCTTGAACTTATTGGCAAACAGATATTCCCTGGAAATTCATATATGATAAGATAAACATTTCTCCCAGAGAAGGAAAATAATATCAAAAAATGTTTCCTTCTTTTTTTAATATTTTATTATTGTTTAATTATATATAAGTTTGGTTTATTTCTCCCTAGAAACTTTAATAACTACTTGATTTAATTACAGTCAGGAGTTGCATAAACTTCACGATAAATTTGTAAATGGAAGTAAGGTGAAAAAATGTCTAATTATATTGTTTATGTGGTACAATGTAATTGCACACATAAAGTAGATGGATTCTAGATTTCGTAAACTTGAAAATTACTTACCTTGTTATTGGACATTTGCTAAATTATTTTGTTAAAACACATTTTGACTGCACACACAAGTACTTTGTTGTTGAAATAAAAATATGCTTTAGATTTTTATTGACAATATCTATGTCGGTTTTTGGAGACCGGGTTTTCTTACAATCTACAGGAATCCCAACGCAGGTATGTTAAGGCAGCACATGGGTCAAAATTCGGCGAATTAACACTTTTTTATAACATGTAATACTAATAAATCGGAAAAGTCATGGATGAATCTTTTGCTATCATTATGCAATCTATAGACGTCAATGAGACATATAATACTAATAATTCAACACTTTCGGAGGAAACTTTCCCAAAATTTTTTACATTTTGTTCATAACATCAAAAAAAATGCATCTATACCCGTAAACCATACGATTATAGCAGCACTTGTTATACAATAGAATAATTATAAGAACTTTAGATCGAAACAAAAATTAAGTTTCAAAGTAAGCGGCGTAGTGTTGAACTTTACATCTTTTTTGCTACGAACGACAGTTGACATGCTGATCGGCAAGTAAACATCCTTTCTGCTTTAATTTTACGAAAAAACTGTAGAGTTATATTAGCATACCCTATTCATAAGCTTTATTCCCACATGAATCACACGTGATATTCATTCTAAATGCTTTTAAACTCCGATTTCTTGTGTTTGTTTACGTGAATTCCCGTTACGTTTCACTTTCACTCTGATTCTGCATGATCAACTGTTATGACGTCGTGGGTTTGGTATTTAACCCTGTCATAAATACAGAGACCCAGAAAAGACAAAATTCCGTTTATATTATGCCTTTACATTTTCCAATATATGACCTCAAATCAATCTTAGATATCGATTTTAAGAAATTGTTATCTCTAAAACTTCACATCATATAGCTTACTATGACGTCATCTCATACAGGCAAGTAGAATTTTTGGTTGTAACCTTAACATACCTGCTAATGTGTGCCAGCTGCTCTCAGTTATCAACAACCCTATTTTTATATTCATATGAAACGGAATTCGTGCAAATACTTATACCTGAAAAGCCGAAAACACATGCTGGTGCCTTCAATTCGATATTAAGATATATCGACGACGTATAGTCAATTAACACTCGTAATGTTCATTCCTATGTCGGTACGATATACCCTAATGAACTTGAGAATGGAAACCACAGGGTCTGACACATCTGTTTTATACTTGGTAAATTTACTTGAAAAAAATACATTAATGTTAATCTAACAACCATGCTCTATGATGAACGTGATGAATTTAACTTTTCTATTGTCAATTTACTTACTTATGCTGAAATATACCTGGATACGCAGTTTATATATCTCAGTTGATTTGATACGCAAGAGCGAGTCCTATGTATAAACAATTTCTAAAACGAGATAATTTATTAGCAAAGAAATTGATGACACAAGAATAACAGTAGGTTCTTTTGAGTCAGCATTTCCTAAGTTCTAGGGCAATACAATGACCTTGTCAGCGAACATACTTTATCATTGAGTCAAATGTTGACTAACGTTTTTCATACAAATTGTTGGTTCATTATTTATACACTTTTCCGATTATGACAAGGATCACACCGGGGGGGGGGGGGGTTGACCGGTCGGGAGGAGATTATCAGCAGTGTTTGACACTAACGGTAGCCCGCTGGCCCGGGAAAACTTAATATTGAGGTCGGGCTACTATACATATATTTAAACATGTCCTGCAATGCTACCTTATTTTTAATTGAATAAACACTTACTTAGAGCAGCTTAAATAATCAATTAGTTATATGTATTCAGCCTAATGTCATAAATCAGAACGGAAATCGACAAGCTTTTTCTAGAGAAGAAAACCAAGGCCGGTCCTACAGGTCAAATCCTTATTTATAATGAAGTGATCCTTTTTTGGAATCTTCAGTTTTATAGTCCAATGTAAACTATAAATACGCCTTAGTAAACTATCATAAAGATGTAACCCATAATTATGTTCTCCCGTAAACTTTAAATCAGAAACTACATCTTTGTATTTGAACGATAGATTAAAACTTAATTCTACTTTAAATCTTATATGTGAAAGGAAGAAAACACTTGATGTGGCCTTCACTTTCGGCATTTAGATATACCGACCACATATCGTCGATTAACAATAATTATTATACTTATTTTCATTTTTAAGTCGGTTCGAAATACATGTGTTAAAGACTAAGATGAGTCTAAAACATCTGTTTCATAATAAAATATTCTTCTTAAAAGTCGTAAGTGTTAATCTCCCAACCAAGCTATGACTTTTATTTTTTTTCAAAACACTTGCTTGAAAACACTTCCTGTAGCCTTCATCTCTACATTTAATATTAATTAACCACGTATTGTCAATTAATAATGGCAATTTCCTATTGTATGTTGAAACAATATATCCTTGTGAGTTTGAGATAAAAAAGAATACCACAGATTCTGAGACATCAGTTTTATATTTAGATATTTTAATTAAAAAAGAAGTAAATGGTAATCTAACAACCAAGCTCTATGATAAACTGGATTAGTTAAACTTTTTATTCGTCACTTTATTTACCTATGCAGCACGTACCTTCATCACATTCATACGGAGTTTATGTATATAAGTTGATTCTATTTGCAAGAACATGCCCTACGCATGAACACTGTATAAAACAAGGTAGTTTATTGACAAACAAGTTGCTTAAACAAGGATAACAGCAGTCTCGTTTAATGTAAACATTTTGTAAGTTCTATGGCTGATACAATTATCCTCTTGGGATATACAATTTATAGCTAAGTTAAATGATGACTGAAGTTTTTTTTTCATATTAATTGATACATAGTCACATGAGATTTACATGCATATTAAGCCTCCTTATCTCCTGACCTATTGCTTGACCAAGTCTACATTCCCGTAGAATGATCAAGGAGTCAAATAATTTCCAAGGAGTTACCGTAGAGAAAAAATAGAAATGAAAACAGTTCCCCATCATGAAAAAGAGCACAAGCGGGTGTGATCGGTCGGCATGGGATGCCCACTTCTTTATGTCATCTAGCTGATCCAACTTGTAAAGTCTTGGTGGTCCGTCTTTGCATTGTATTTTTAACGGATTTTTAAACTTGAATAATGTTCCTTTTCTCCATATATTTCATTGAATTGAACAATCTCTGTTCTGAATGAGAAAGTACGATAATTTTCCTGATAAGTGAAACCATTGAGAATGGAGATCCATATCATTAAAAAATTGAAGGTTGTTTGTAACTTAACGTGATTATCTGAACAAAATCTCATTCACTGTGTAATAAAGTTTAAAGTCACGCATAAAACAAGAAAATACTGTTGTTTTCAACTTTATGTGCAAAGCTTGTGTGATTTCGTTATGTTGATTTATTTTATGAATAAATTCATTTAATCAATCTTTTAAAGGTGTTGATTTTGAATGTGTATCTGTTCATCTGCACCACATCCTGCTGATAACCTCATTCAGAATATATCATGTGTGGTCTGCATGTAATGCACACATATTGCACTAAAAGGTGCGGTTATTGTTCTTTTAACCTCTGCACATAAAAAAAGTGGTTTAATTTTACGCAAGGTATGCGACAAAATATATCGACACTTCAAACATTTACCAACACTTACAGTTTTAATTCTGTATATCAGTAAATCTAGTTGCAGATTTAACGAATATAAGAGTTTATTGACTGGAAGAATACTTAAAAATCTAATATGACATGGCACTAGTGAAAGGGTTTGAAACTTTTATAAAATCAGTCTTGTCTTTTAATTTGTGCTTAGACAAGAAAACACTATATTCAAATTTGAATATTTCTATGCATATCATATTACGTCTTGAAATGTTTTTCTTCATTGTTAGTCATGTTAATTTCGTTTTAACGTAAAACCTCCCAGGCTTCTTGTTGCCATTATATGTGTTCCGACTTGTATTGAATGAAAATAATTTTTCCACAGTTTTAGGTGAATTGATGCATGCATGTTCTTTCCTTAAAACAGGAAACAAAAATCATAAAGACCATTGTCTACAATATTTTGTACCGTGGACAGTCATACATTAATCCGAGTATTTCCTTCCTGCTAACACATTTGATATGAATCTTTTAGCTTTATGCAATTCATGTCATAGTTTGAATAAACAATGCATATATCGCCAGTTCCTCGTTCAGTTGGTAACAGGAGGTATAACCAAATGTATCACACTGATAAGAATTTGTCTGTGCGAAAAAGAAATTTGGTTATTTTTATTTTATTTAAACACTTGATCAACCATGCATCATATCAATATTTCAATGAACGGAAGGTAAGCATCCTTCAATAGGACAGGTTTTAAGTCTTCTTTTATAAAACATGTATTTGATCAGCTTGCTATACATGCTTTAAAAACATTTGGCATTACAAAGCTTCAATCGCATGCAGCCAAAATATATGATTTTAAACAGTCTGGATTTTTCAAATTAAAAATTATATAAAAAAAAACATAATGTTTCTTTGTCTAACCTTTTTTTAGAAATTGAAATATTGATCCTATCGTTTATTGTTGACAAATTGGACAATGCAAATTGGAAGTAAAATAAAGAGGTATTTTTGAAATCGGAAAATGAAAAAAAAAATATTGCTGGAAGTCATTGAAATTAAAACATTTGCCAAAAAGCAGTGAACAGATTTTCATTGATAAAGTCCAAAGGGAAAGTGAGTTTTATGGTGGATTACTTCAGATTGTTAAATCATAAATCATTCATTTCATCGTTATAATTTGCTCTTAAGACTACTACATTTTGCGCTACTCTTAAGTGAATAATATACTAGGTCTTCTAAATCCAAATGAAAAGAAACTTTTTTGAATTCATACAGTGAGTGGTTTTTCATTCTGCATCCAGGTATTACTATTATTATTATTTTTATCACCATTTTATGGCTTATCTTATCCCTATTTAATTGAATAATAACATAGTTGCTAAGATACTTATTAATGTAAAATAAAAATATAGTGCATGTATAATATAAAACAAAACAAACAAAAAAAAATTAATGGATCGAAAGGACTTAGAAATGAAGCAAACTTAAGTTCAACATTACATTATAAATCAAACTGTCTAATGTTTGAATGTTAATTTTAAAAAAAATGGCTGTTTTAAACTAAGAAATATGATAACAATGTAAATTATTAAATTCTGCATTAATCTCAACTTTTTATTTTATCTGTACAATCTATATTTTATTCCGGTGGTTATAACATTTCATTTTGTAGCACATCTTCTTAAAGCAAGCATAGTATATTTGCAATTTTATATAATGGAGATAACCATGGAAGTAACATTATGTTTATTTGAAATTCATTAATAAATCGAACAGCACAAATATAAAAAAGTAAACTAAACTTGTAATCGAAACATCATCATTGATACTTCATTATTAGTCCAATACAGGGGAAAGTTTGAAAAACTATAATAGATTCCCTCTGAGTTTGTCCGTCCATCTGTCTAGCTGTCTGTCTAGCCGTCAGTCAGTCTGTCCGATATTGTTTTCCGTCTTTTTTTTCTAAATGCTTGAGCTGATTTTTGTTATGTGAGCGTATCTTGACGAGATACAGATGGGACTTGCATTTCTTACCACGTCACTGATTTTGACGCAATTATAGCATTATCAGTTTTTAGTATGATTAAAAAAATGATTTGTACGACACTTTATCAATGATCCAAACAATATTCTCATGTTTAATAAATGATATGAAACTTGTTGTGCACATGTATCTGTAGAGTAAACAACTAGGTAGAATGTTTTATCATGAAATGATTAATATACTCGAAACCAGTTTCACCAAAAGTGCGTTCTGTATATATGTAACGATATAGCTAAGAAAAACGGGAGATAAATCTAACTACTTGCATACTAGTACTAGTTCCGAATGTTTAAATATGAAGCTAAAAGAGATTTTGAGAAAAAAAGGTCACATTTTCTTTATGTGAATCGATTATTGATCGAAACAGAAGTTAGAGGGATACACAATTTCAAAAAAAAAAGTTTGTTTGAATTAATGCTGTAGTTTTCAATGCAAACATCCTTCTTGTTCATCAAATTTGTTCCGAAGCGATTCTCATTCTGTATTTTTTGCTATACATTGCATGTGAATGGGAGGCATTCTAATTGTTGTAATTGTTTTTTCCAATACATAACTAGATTATTCTAACGAGAGACAAACCAAAGATCAAGTTTGATTTTCCAAAGTACTTTTAAACATGTAAAAAGAGCTGTTCTGACCAAAATACACATAATTATATTGCTTATGGCATTATAACACGTATTTCGTTGTGCAGCAGATGGTCTCAATTCCATGATATTTATTCATACATGTACAACTGTAAACAATTATTCACCAATTTAATCATATTTTTTTTTTATATTTTTTTGCTATGCACAAAAGGGTGCACAACCTCATAATGTTTGGTTTACAGTTGTACTTTCCTGGAAACTCAGAAATTGTTATAAAAGAATTCCTGTTGTATAACAAAAGATTGGAAATTGTAACCAAGAGGAAATGGAAAGAAGACTATTTTTTCCTGTATTGCGATTTAATCAGCTGTACTCTTATAATATCTAAAGACGGAAGTTCCATGCTAATTTAAACGAGCTCTACACGATTGTTCCTGCTTTAGAGGAAATTGGTTTTCCCCATTTTAATATTCTTTTTAGTGCATGAAATAAATCAAATAAATGAATGAGATGCAAACCTTCCCTATTGAAGTATTATATTATCAATTATCATGTTTTGAGAAGCGTCAGAGATTAAAAAATTATGAGGTGATTTATAAAATAATGTTTCCTGGTCTTTTCCTGATTCAGGGTAAAATTATTAAGTCGGTAAGTGAAAGATAATCTTTCTCCAGAAAATTTCAACATATTTGATGATGTTTTAATAAAAATGAAAAGGAAAAAATATCATGACCTGGAATGTAGAAAAATGTTCTGATGCGGGTCATTTTAGTCAGTCTATCGTTAAGGACAACAATACATCTTTTTTAAATGGCCTGATATAATATTTATTATATTTCTGACATATTTTTGTCAATCAAGAAAAACAAGTTTCAAAGCCACTGTGAGTCAATTTATCATGCTTGAGTAAATCATTTTTTTTTTATTTTCAAGAGTCTAGGCTAGTCGAGAAGATGTCTCTTATAAGAGTTTTAGAAAACGCACTTTTATGGGACTTGTTCCTCCAATTATACAAACACAGATATTGTGTTTTGGGGATATACTGATGCTGAAGAAGTTCCTTTCCTTCTTGTATACATGTCTTTGCTTATTTATCTCTATGATCTGTCAAGATAAAATATCATAGGGAAAATAAACATAAATTTAATGTTACCATTTGCACCATTCAGTAGGGACCTCAATAACGCAAATAGCAAATGAGATAGCCCTAGTAAAGTTTCTGATCACCTTGGGAACTCAAAAAACATGCTCTACAGTCATGTAACGCACTTGATAAAAAGATAAATGCTTTTCTTTGAGGATTTATCAGTAAAGGAATAATAAAAAATCAAATTATTATACTTCATATAAATAAGCACTGATAAAATAAAATCTAGTTGCCTGAGACGGTCACGAGACCACCGTTTTTGCCCTGCAACAAAGCGTGGTGTTTCACAATCCTAATTAACGTCACAATGCAACTAAATTGTTAAAAGTGATATAGATTGTTACAACTATACCATTAATAATGTCGATACAAAATTGTAAAATATAAATATTTAAAAAGTATTGGGGAATAAATGTTACTAGTGTGTAAATTTAACTTGTCATGAAGGGTTTTTGTTTATATTGTGATTGATTCGATATGATTAACAATTTCGTGCATGATACATATAGTGGGGAGACATGGAGATTTCATCGCCAATGCAAAACAATGCAAAGTCCCCCTCAGGCGTTGCTCAAGGGGAATATATTCTAACGGGCATATACGGAAAATTAACTCGAGTTAGGACTTCATGAAGGATAATTATGTAGCCGTGAAAATTTCCAGTTTATGTTGCTCATGAATTTCAAAATTATTTCAAATAAAAGAAATCTGATTTCTTGCCATAAATTCTTATAATTCACTTATCATTTTTACAAAAAAAGGAAATAGTGAATACATAAAGAAAGACAATAATTGTAAGTCAAAATAGATGTATTTTTTAATCCATGGTACATGAACTTCATCAGAGATTTACTATTTTTTTTATTTAAAAAAAAATAGATGTTATACATATTAAAAAAAACATACTGTTTATATACAATCAATTATTTTTATTTACATAACTGATCACATACTTTTAATATACGTTCAAGAGCAACTTTGGAGTTTCATTATCTTTTTGAGTGTAATTACAGTGTTGCTCATGCATATAATTATAAAACCTTTTCAGATAGATTTTTTTAATTAATTAAAGAGAGAGAGAGAGAGAGAAAGAGAGAGAGAGAGAGAGAGAGAGAGAGAGAGAGAGAGAGAGAGAGAGAGAGAGATTGTTTATTGCAAAAGTTCTCATATCTACTTTATCTATTTCTTTACTCTGGCATTTAAAACATCAAGTCCGAAGGAATATACTTCTTAAATTGGTACTCAGCGGGTGCGCAGACGTCCCTGTTATTTTATTTGCAAACAACCACTTGTTATCCCTCTCTTGCAAATACCAGGTGTTGCGACATCTCCGAATGTTACATGTACTTGTTAAAGTAAACTGGTACCTGGACTGGTAACTCGATTCCTTTTCATTAATTTCTACATGTAGCAGTGACATTCTGCAAAATCATCACATTCTCTCTAATTCTTCTTATTCTCGCAGTCGCATAATATGTTTATTAGGAGCAACAATTGTGTTGAGACGGTGCATAAATGTCCTTCTGAATAATCAATTTATTTGAGATGAATATGAATTGGTTTTTATTTTTTTAGATCACATGAAAAGCAATTATAGGTGTTTTAAATTAAAACTGACATTGAAAAACAGCATTTCTTTTCTACCTTTCATATCTTAAAAAAAGAATACTGGACATAAAAATAAAGTAACATATAGATGTACATTATCCATCTATATCTCTCACGGTTCAATAAACATTCAGATACATCTAGATGTATTTGATTCTTGTAACGTATACAAGTTCGTAAAACCTGCTAATCCTTCATAATCGTCGCCTCAGTTTGTACTTCGATCGTAAAAACCTCGTTAACAATTAGCTTTCTTTAAACTTATATTTTCTAGAACATAAATTCTAGTTAATGTACATTTGTACATACTTACATAAGAATAAATCTTAGTTGTTAATTTAATAATATGCCCGGTGGAAATAAATGGATAGAATGATTGTTGTTTTACGCCCGATTTGCGAATTAGTCAATCATGTAGAGACGTCATCAAATAAATGTGAAAGGTTTCAAAACTTGACATTTACTTAGCAAGTGGGTTATTGATTAGAGGGTGGTCTAAATAATACCAACGCCTGTCGTGATATAGGGCCTCACTTTTCAAGCTCTCTTCTAAAGGGCGAGCAAAATGCAGGCTTTTACTTCAAAATTTCTCGCGCATTTCCTGAAAGGAGTCTCTGGCTTTTACGGTCTCATCCGAAACACATGCAACTTCCAATTCAAGTGCCAATCGCATTGTGAAAGAAAAGTTCTTCGAAAAAATTAGAACTGTCACCAGTAGCGAAATAATGATTATAATCATGGTTGACATTTCAAAAGTAATTGCTAACCTGTCGTTAAGTGTAAATGGGAATAAATAATCATGATGTACCTGAACATATAACTTTCATTTATCATTTTAGCCCCAATTATCTAAAATGAAATAGGATGGATCAGTTTTAACGGTAGAATGCGTTACGTGAGTTGATTTTGGCAATGTGAAATAATTATTTCAGGAGTATAATTCTAACTTTGTGCGGGGGGGGGGGCGCTTATACTCTCTAAACAATCAAAAGTTCCGAATATAAACTTGCATATGACATGTAAATCTTAAGCGAGATTTAAACTAGATAAAATGAGTTGCATTTTTTGTCTTTATATATTTTGTATTTATATAATGGAGAGAATCGGCAATTTCTGACTATATTACACCGTTAGATGACTATAACTAGCAGGTTTTCTATATCAAAAGATATTAAAAATTGATTTTATGCTAAATTTTTAAGATTTAAAAGTTGAAAGAATGTCAGATACACAAATGTCAGTCAGTTATTACAGTTTCACTGACATTGGAAGGGGAAGTTCGAACCATCAAGTTCTCATTTATTAATTCGTATATTTCAGGTGAAGCAGGTACTGCTTCAAGGTGCTCGGTCAATGTTGTACCATAATAATTTGATAGAAACTTGATGGCGTTAAATAACAAAAGAATCAACAGAAAGAATACAAAAACTGATCCGATTGAAACAATTAATATTGTGGTAAAAGTATTACTATGGGATTTCTTCCTGCCCGCTTCCTCTACGTATATTGTCTGCGATATAAGAGAAGTCATGTTGGATCCCGTTGTAGAGAGAGATTTTCCATTTGTTATTGATATCGGTTCTCTTGAAAATGATCTTGATGAAGATGTAGTAGTATTATTATCACTGCCGTCGTTTCGGTTTATGTCACTTAAAACCGTTGCTGAAAAGAAAGGAAACTACATGTAGAATATAAACAATATACATGTATCATCAAAAGCAAAAATAATCTTTATTCGACTCTTATTTCTGGGTTTTAATAACAGAAACAAACTGAAACAAAGCATATAAAAAGGTTCATAGATATATTCTTACAAATACTTAAAGGACACTGTCCATTAATGTGGTTGCAGCTGTTTTTACACAAATTTGGACATACACTCTGGCATTCAATTCCAAATAATCCGCCAATGCATTTTTCTGTGCAGTTCCAACCAAAAAAGCCAACAGTACATTCTAAGAGAAAAATAACTATGATAATCTTATTATTTTAAATCATTTTCTTTTTTATGATTCTAAATGTATTATTTTGAACAAAGTTTGTTTATTTTTTCATATTAACATATGAATTTTAACCAACTATTAAAAGGAATTTTTTTAGTCTAAAAATTAAAAAATACCGTAAAATCACATATTTTCTTGGGTCAAATTTTCGTGGTTTGAGGAAAAAATGTTGGTTCGCGGGGATTTGCTTTTGTGGATGAAGAACTGTTTAGTATTAATTTACATAAAAATAATTTTTATTGAAGAAATAAATTCTTGGGTCTCTTCGTACTTCAAAACCACGAAAATTAAACACCTAAGAATATTAGTGTTTTATCAGGAGATATTTATGCGTGCTATTGTTCATATATTACCCTATTTTAATGTTATACATTTCACAAAGAATGCAAGAAAATGACATAAAATTTGTAAAATTACAACACCCCAGTCAGTAAACACATATTGCCATAAAGTTCGAATCTACACTGGAATGTTGGTTGTACCTTGAGACCGGTCTAAGATGGATTGGCAAATGAAGGGTCAATGTTTGATAAAGTATTGTGTACTTATTAGTAATATCCAGATAAATTGGCCTCAGGTGGCTGAGCAAACGCTTGTCCAGTGTGTCTTATTCCATATGAATTGCGATAAAGTAGCCTATTCGGCTCGGTCAACGTTTTCCCAATGCACAGACATTTTTACATTTGTCAGATATGGAATTTCCGTTAACCTCAAGCAAAGTATTTTACAGAGTTTTACAAAAATTAAAGTTGATTAACAGTTCTCATTAATCGTTAATTGATTGACAGGATTAGTGCATTGTATTCTGCCTTTATACCTATATATTTGCATATCCACTGCTCTCTCCCACGATGAACCTACAGGCTTGAACTGCTTTCATAGCACTATATGCTTCTGCTATGAGTGCAATTGCTCTATCACACTCGTGTAGAACAATCTCCACTACACTTATATAACATGTTGAGAAGTATATATATGAAATGTTTCATGAGAGGAATAAAAATAAGTTTTTAATAATATTCTTTGAAAAAAAGGAAATTCAGAATGTTTAAAATTACTGATTCATATCTTTAAAAATTTACTTTTGGTCAATGTATTTAATTGTATAATAAAACTTTTTAAAAATTTAGAGAACGGCTATATTTTTATTTTTTCGTATCATGCATATTTGTACAAAGAACGATAACTCTTCACACTTGGGTAATAACATTCAGAAAGAGAAAATTTAACTAGCATATCTACTTCAAGAATGATTTCAGTTATTAAAAATAAATAGAAAAACTAAAAAAAATAATCATAGAAAAGCATTCTGGAGTAATAATCATTATAAAAGCATTCTCATTTTTCATCATAGATTTAAATTATTGATTTTTGTCGGAGGGTTTCAATAACGGTGATCGATGACGTCACAACTGCATCAAAACAAAAATTAAGAGAATGTGATGACGGCGCTGCTTGTATCCAGATAACTGTGTTTGAGAGGGAAATACTTAATAATTTTTTGTGATTTATTAGAGAAAAGGATCATTGATCAGGTGTAGTGATTTTAAAGCCGTATGTTTTTCATTACTAAAGACAAGATCCTGCGTCCTTATGTAAGTCAGGATTTCCTCTGATATTCTTGAAAAATTCAAAGAATGCAAATATAAGTAATAAACAACGATTATTCATAACATGGCATTATGAATAGCACAAAGTCTGCTGGCATATTTTCCATGATGCGCTAGCGCGCATCATGGAATATGCCAGCAGAGCAATTGCTATTCATAACGCCATGTTCACTGAATAACGTTGTTTATTTCTTAAATAATTAGTTCACCTGAGCAAAAAGCTCAAGTTAACTGCTTCTATGATCAAAATTTGACTGTTGAATATACCATAGGGTATTTTATCTTATAGTTATTATTTAGAATCTTTGAAAAATTATACTTGCTTTGACATTTTTCCGTTGTTTCGTTGTAAAAGTAACCATTACAGCATCGGTATCCCATTCCCATTTTTCTCCTGTTTGGGGTAGACAATTAACAAATGCAACATTACTTTTTTTAAAACAAGGCACATATGAAAAATAATGGTGTATTCCTGTTGTTTTTTTTTTCAGGATTGTATTGAATATTCACTAGCAATGCCAAAAATAATCATATTATTGATTAGACAATTTCAACAATACTTTTCTAAGACCACTTATTTTGTTTTAACAGAAAAAACCTAATTCATCTGTCCTTTGATATGTGTAAGTGTTTATTTGGTACGCTTTTATTTCTGATTCAAAATTGATATAAAATATTGATATGAAAAAAGATAATAAATATACATGCATTGAACATTACCCCTTCTCTTTGCAGTTTTCTTCCACCTGGTCACCAAGTAACGTAGAGCAAAAAATAATCAAAACAAATAAAGCCCTCATGTCTAACCAAATCTGGGCTAAATGATATCATATGTGAACGAATTATATTTCCGTGTTTGTTAATTGAAAACGTCATTAGTATAGAATCATAAAATAAATAATTTTAGACAGGATGTAGAAATAATTTGTTTCCATTTTCTGATACAGTTTGCTGAAGCGCCCATTTTTTTAGTATCTCTAATGAAGAGTCCATTTCCATAAACAAAAAGAAAGATTAAATTTCACGAATAAAAACTTGGAATATTGCATGCATATACTTTATAGTTCAAACAAGTGTTTTTTTATACCTGAAATCACAGTGGGAGAAATGTTTCAACAAGAGTTAGTGGCAAATCTTTTTTTGTCAGTAGACAATTAAATTCGATAGTTTGCATAATGTCTTGCAATATGGACAGTGAACCTCACGTGAAATAAAGAGAAAAATAGAAACGCAATTCCCTGTATTACCAATACAGATTATATAGGTGTCTGCACTGACAGTTAATGACACAATAAATAGTAATTTTAAGATGAGTGCATCAAGAAAAACATGTATTGAAGCCTTAATCTTAAAACCACTATCATATAACAGAAAAAGCGTTAAAAAAAATAACTGCTTTTAACAACTATTCAGCCACCAATAATCAGTTGCTCATAAGTAGTCTTTCGTCCTGTGAATACAGTACCTGAAACATCTGATATTTTATATATGCACTTATAGCGAGGGTCAGATCAAAATGACGGACACATGCCTATAACAAACCTTATTATTAATCTGCTTTCTTTACACCTAATTGCCTTAACTGTTTGGCATTGATTTTGATGTGTTCATTTATTGATATAAACACAAAATTTGCATTTTACTCGGGATAATCTAAATAAAAAAAAAGGAAGAAGTATTTCAAATTAATCAAACAACTATACATTCAGATAGCAAACCTTATCATTTTATACCTGCCAAAATTCTTGTAAAATTATTAATTTAATCTAGCTGGTATCAGCATGTTGGTCAAACAATAGTGCAGTGTTATTGTGAGTGAAATAACAAACAATAAGCATATCAATATACACAATGTGTATATGTAATGAGCTTGACATGCAATCAAATAACATAGTTTTTTTTTATTTTTACCTGTTCAAAATCATATCCTATTAGTTTTTTTTTATTTTCTTTTCTGTAATTGACTGCAATTATACATATACGTATAAAATCTGGTGCAATGTTGTTGTGAGTGACATAATAAACAATAAGCATATCAATATACACATGTGTACATGTATGTATTATGAACTATCTTGAAATGCAATCAAATAACATAGTTTTTCATTTTTACTTGTTCAAAATCATATTCTATACTTTTTTAATGTTCTTGACTGCAATTACTGTTATTTTTTACATATACTTATAAAACCTATGCAGGTGGATGTTAGTAATTGTTCAACGTTCAAAAAGTAATTAAGTTCTGAAAGTAAAAGGGAGAGAAAGAGAGAGTAAAATATTCTATTTGCTAAAGTGGGTAACTGCTCATAACTTGTTTTTTTTACGTTAACAAACGAATTTCCTCACTGCAGCTGTTTGTCAGAAAATCGAGTCCGAAGTAATCTACGTTTTGGCACTCAGCATGTGTAAAGATTTCCTTGTTCTTGTATTTGCAAAGAATTACTTGTTAGTGATATATCTGTTATGTACATGAATATGCGTGGTGACATCTCCACTTGTTGGCGTAAACTCGTACATGTACCTAGATTCATTTTATAAATCTCTTGCAGTAACGAATGCATAAGCCTCATCTATATCGTCTCAATGACCTAATACATTGATTAAGCACAAAGATTGAACTGTAATTTATTTCTCAAAGACTCATAAAACATTCAAACCGATCTAGATATGTTTGATTATTTTCAACCACACGTAGTTTCTTTTGGTTAAATATAAATATATACATTTGTGGTAGCTCTCCATTATATGAACACACGGAGATGAAATATCTTCAATTCTGTATGAAGTTTTTCAGAGGTCAGAGGTCAATACGTTACCTAATCACACGGCGCAATAATATCTACCGGTATATAAATTATAAAATGACCTGCATTACTTGCTTTTCATGTATTAAATTGAACAAAATAACCACGTAAAATGATAATTACGAGGGTTGATCCAAAAGTAATGTCACTGTGTCAATATCTTTAATATTTGGCGTCATATAATCAAAAATAATATACCAAAAGATGCATAAAAATAATTCTTATCAAAATTGAAAATTTCCTTTAATAATGTTTACCTGAATTAATTTAATAGACGTTTAAAGTATTAAACATAGGGGGTGTCGCCGCGTCACAACTAAACGTCACGTTTTAAATTGTAAATTGTTAGAATGAAAAACGACAAACACATTAAAAAGCATCTAAAAAAACATCTTATCTTCCAATATTTTAAAAGACAAAATTTTACGACATTTTCTAGTGTTAAGCTGAAAATAAAATGACGTCATTGCTTTTTGATCATAAACATAGTTGTTTTAATCTGCTGGATTGAACACCAGAAATGTCAAAATGGAGAAAAACCGCTGAAACGATCTGTGATGCGTTTCATGCTTCAAAATTGGGAAATCGTCCGTAGAAACAGTTACGATGATAATCAGACACATAGAGGATAGAATGTGAATAAGAGACTTGTTTATAGATGGTTTCAGCGATTTTTATCGGATGATGGGTCACTGAATGATCAGCAGAGGACAGAAAGACCGAAAAAGGGAGGTCGGGCGAAAACGTCCAATGGTGTCTGACGTTGTCCAAAAAGAGAGACGGTTAGACAGTTAGAGCGATATGAGAAACTTTAAGGTTTTCTTATGGTACTCTTCAAAGAATTTTGACAGATAACTAAATTATGTATGGACTGAGTTTACAATGGGTGCCAATAATTCTATTAAAAAAGAGAAATATATGTGAATGTGTTTGTGAATCTTAAATATTTTAAATGAAACAAAAGGGAAGCGTTTAAGTGTATGACGCCGCGTATCCATCATAATTATGACGTTATTTTGGTGCGGCCACTACCATTATTGCTCTTTGTATATAATTCGATATTTTGAAAAGTATGCATCATTTTAATTTGATTTTTTCAGGACTGATTTGAAATATATATTGCTTCGATCATGTGTAATTTCGTTAATTTACGTCGACTAGTAGCATTTTTAACGATGTTGTGACATTACTTTTGGATCAACCCTTGTATATTATTTACAATGTAAACAAGTATTTCATACAGTTTTTGGCTATCGAATCAACCTGTGTATATAGAGAAAACTGGCGATTGTTTACATTTTTCTTCACTTTTGTCAGCTGCACAGTCTCTAATGTTCAACCTTATGTTTTGGGAAACGTTAAACCTTTGGATAAATTTTCATGATAAACTATTAATTTATGGTTAAATTCTACTCACGATGAATGTTTAAATCTGTTGGGAAATGTCATTGCAATCATGCCATGCCCATGAACAGCTGCCAAACACCTCGGCGTTTTCGTAGTTCAATGTAAAGCTGTCGCCAGTGTCTCCATGTTTATCAGTGTTTTACAATAAGTATGCCTTTAGTTACTGAAATCGTGGAATGTTTTTGATCAAATTGCAAATTAACTGGCTCGGACAAGTGTCTCAATCCATGGGATCCACCCATCCCTTTCCGGCGACAGAAATTCCTCATCCAACTTTTTATCATCAAACTTCGGACGTGTTTCTTGTGTCTTTTCAGCATCGATTTATCAATTTTCACGAATAAAAATCTTCCCAGACAACAATCTGCTCACTATTACTGATAACAAGTAGCCTTTCACAAAGTATTCCCTTAAAATAGAATCCTTAGCCTAATGAAAACGAAGCGTAACCGCCATGCAAGCCGATTTACACTTTGCGTCATTTTTCAAAATCTACGATGGACAGATAGTGCAATAATTTAAATTCGAAAATATTCAATTGTCTGTCTCAAATGTATATATAAGCAATAAATAACAAGTTTATAAACTTCAATGGGATTTGAAGTGGGTCGGTACGTGATCAAATCTTCTGAGAAGGCCTTCGGCCTTCACAGGATTTGATCACGTGACCAACCCACTTCAATTCCCATTGAAGTTTATAAACTTGTTATTTATTTCTTAATTAAAAATAAAATAATATTCAAACAACCACTTTGCTATGCATTCTTACATAAGTATCAATTTAATTTTCATAGTAATGTAATGTACCTGGATTTTTTACCTGACTTTTGTTTTACGTCCCTATCGAGAATTTTTAACTTATGTAGAAGTCGTAACTAAATACCGTTGAAGGTCTTCAAATACTTATGGTAATTACCCATACCACGTGAAATAACTATATATGACGTTATTCTCGTCATTGAAGTTATTATGTCAAACGCGCCGGACGCTTATTCTTCCAAAAATGCCTGACGTCGATTTCACTTACCGTGAAAAGAAAGGTACATTAATTTCCAAATAAAAGGCATAAATATACGATGTTCAGTTATTTTCCGGGATGCATGATCGAACGAGAGTTTAAATTTAGATGATTCGTCAAACCGAAAGTACAACAAAGATCGTGGACAAACACCACCAAATGTTTTCCCATAGACTTCCATACAAACTTTAGCCCCTCTCACTGATACATATATTGAATTTCGGGCAAATGACTTTTTTGTCGTGAAAGTTCGAGATATTGGGAAACAAAAAATGCCAGAAAAAATATACCGTACCGTTGCACTTTTACTTTCAATTTCCATTTGTTTACAACTAGGTGCGTTTGACACCAAATGAAAATCTCAAACCAAAGTGCATCCCTCCCTTAAAATTTTTACCTGTAACTCCTATATACCTCAAAGAAACCTAAGTCTAAATATGAGATTTTTATCAACTTTATTTCACTTGTCAAATACATAACAAGTCTTTTCTCTTATTCACCAATCACGCGCCAGCTTGCATTTTCTCCTCCGTACAACTTTGGGTGTCCAAAATGTCTGCGCCCATGCGACAATTTGTTTATGTAGGGGTTTTTCCTGGTATGGGATTGATTGTATACTGTTTAACGTCCCCCTCCAGAGTATGGGAAGATTATGTCGAGTACAAGATAACTAAAAGTCTTCGACAATATGGTCGTTTTTTGTCTCTGTAAGTTAAAAAAATCACACATCATATTCATTCTAAATGCTTTTAAGCTCCGAATTCTCTCTACATGAATTCTCGTTACGTTTCACTTTCACTCTGCTGTACACTGCATGATCAACAGTTATGACGTCACGGGTTTGGTATTTAATCCCTGTGGTAAATACAGAGATCGACCCAGAAAGGACAAATTCCGTTTATATTATGCCTCTGTATATTTTGATCCAATTTACGATCTCAGATCAATCATTGATAACGAATTAAAGAAATTGTTATCTCTAAAACTTCACGTCATATAGCTTACTATGGCGTCATATCATACATGTACAGGCAAGTAGAAGTTTTGGTTGTAACCTTAACCTACGATGGCCGATATGAGCCGTCAAAATACAAGTAAGAGTAGCTCTATTATGTACGTAGAATCAATGGCAAAACACAAGAAGTAGTAATAGTAATTTGTACATGTACAAATCTTGAGGCAAAATACACTCGAGACTACTTAACATTCCTTAGATTTATTGGGAAGATTATCTGTAAACTTAGAAGGGACAAAATCAAAAACATGCGTATATCTGATTTTTCTTCTATTTTTTAAATAAATGTGTGCCTTACTTCAATTGATCACAAAATGCAGCGAGTGTTTTTTTTTTTATTTTCGTCTTTGATCTAATCAAATATTTTGCAAGACATTAGTGTCTCTATTAAGATTATCTGGGTGTTTTTGATTTTAACTTTCACGACAACAAAATCTTAACCTTCATTCATAAGCCCCAAGATGCTGGTTAAAAATTCCAGAAACAAGGGATCTGCATCTTAATTATTTCTTTTGCCACTAGATGAGAATCTGTTTCTTGATGATCTGTGTAAGAAATGTGTTTATTTTTTCACATTGGCGGATCCAGAGAGGGGGGGCTGGGGTTGGAACCCCCTTTTATTTTTTGTCAAGTGTAGAGAGAGAGAGAACGAGAATTCTAGTAAACATTTGTACGTCTAACTTATGTATTGAATGGTTTGATTCTCACACAATTAGTTTCCTCCATTCACCTTCACTATTTTTATGAGAAAATGGTAGAAAATATTCTACTTATTTTCATATATTTTATGTATGAAATGTAACATGCGAGGTTTAATTTGATATTAGTTTCCCGCGATCTTTGGCTTTGTTGACTATGTACATGTATGTACCGTGTTTTGATTATATTTTTTTAAGAAACTAACATGTAACTCTTTATTTTAAACCGCACCCCACCCATAATACTTTTTTCTTCATTATTCTTTTCTCATTGGAACGAAGAAACATTCCGTAGATTTGTGAAAGCAGAAACGGGAAAAAAACCAGTTTCTGTTCTTTTTTTTATTGAGAATGGGTAAATACTTGTAATTGATGTATGCCAATGCTTTTTATGATATTTAAAACAGCAACACTGATTTTACTTTTACATATATTGTTAGCGATCTAATCTGTCGGTTTTTCCATCATTTAATGAATGCATATTTTATGAGAGTCGTCATTCAGATTTCATAGTAAATGAGCTGCACATTATGTTACACATTATGTATTTCCTCATTCTATTTTTTTCCTCGTTTCGAGAAAAAAGTAATTAGAAACGGCAGAGCATAAAATAAAAATTAAAAATAAACACAAATCATCAAGCAACAGACTTTCATCGGGCTGGAAAAGAAATAATAAAAATGCAGCTTCATCGTTTCTTAAATCTTTTACCAGTATTTTGGGGCCTACGAATGAATATTAATAATTTTGTTGTCGTGAAAGTTAAAATTAAAAAAAACCCAGAGACTACAATTAAAAAAAAACACAGAGGGATCAAATGCGAAAATAAAAACAATCTTGCTTAATTATGTTAATCAACTGAAGTAAGGTGCACACCATTTATTAAACAACTAAAAATGAGGGGAGAAAATAGAAAGAAAAATCAGCAACACATGTTTTTGATTTTGTCCCTTCTAAGTTTACAGATAATCTTCCCAATAAATCTAAGGAATGTTAAGTAGTCTAGAGAGTATTTTGTCTCAAGATTTGTACATGTACAAATTACTATTACTACTTCTTGTGTTTTGCCATTGATTCTACGTACATAATAGAGCTACTCTTACTTGTATTTTGACGGCTCATATCGGCCATCGTATTAACCTACCTGCGTAGTGCACGATAACCTTAAGTTACCATTTGTAGTGCTTTGGGTGGTGTATTGGTACACCTGTCCTTAGACTGACAGGTGTCCTGGTTTCGATTCTCTATAAGTTGGAAAAAAGAGTTACAAATAAATGGTTCTCTTGTCGAAAATCATTATCATTTGCTTATATGCTTGTACATAGTACATAATCATTTTCGAACCTTTTTGGCCTCTTGTTATAATATGTTTGCTATAGCCAGTCACCAAATTAATAATAAAATTATAAATGTGTCATCTATAGTATATACAATATGTATGATAAATGAGAAAAACATACGTCGACAGACCCAGGGGTCTATATCGGATGGCGAAGGGGATATTTTTGTCTTCAAGCACCTGTGAATATTATAACGATTGATATCAGTAGCTAATAAGATAATGTGGATCCCAAGTGCTATTATAGATCACATTTTTTTGCATTACCATGATTATGATTATGGTGGTTGGACTTAAACCCACAAGTCGCAAAAGAAGGGAATACATGTATAAGATGATAAATAGGAATGCCTATGAGATCATAGAGGGTGATATAAAAAGGAATAAGGAAAAGGATAAAATTTCAATCAGACAAAATCAACTCTGTTTGTTAAGCTGAGTGCTTTCAATGTTATACTTATATAATTAGGTTGTTCGTGCATGGTTTAATCATGCATTAATCATTAAAAATAAAAATAATCAGTTTCAATTTAGATTTTATGGATTTATGTCAAGATTGTGGCTTTTTATTTGAATGAAAAATTATTAATAATGTCTCATAAAAGTTATGACAATGTTTTGTTTTTCAAAAACAAATAATTTTTCAAAATACAGAATGCAGAATGCATACTTACCTTGACCCTTTGACTACAAAATCAATAAGGGTCTCCCTCGAGTCACAGAGAGTTACTGTGTAAAATTTCAATGCAAAAGCTCAAAGGCTTCTCGGAAGTGTTACAGACAGACAGAAAGACACATGGAGAGATGCATATACCTAAATTTAGTATCCCCACATTAAGTGAAAGGGGAGATAATTTTATCAGTTTTTTTGTTGATGTTAAACTTGGTTTATCAAAATACTTGTGAAAAAAATAGCATAACTTTCCCAGTGATTATTCAGTTTTTTCTTTTCCTACAAAATTGTTAGATATCATATTGATCTTAATAATATAAACACCTACACCTTTATCTATTTTCACATCAAAATGCAGTAAGCAACACAGTTCCAAAATGCCAGATAATGTATTAGACCAGCATGCAAAACTCATATCAAACCATTTTTCCCAAAATGAATGAAGAGTCCTTCCCAAACTTATGAGTTTGGACTTAATGCTGCGTCATGTAGCATGATAAAAAGCCGAAGAAAAAAATAATCATATTTTTTTATTACGTTAGAATACAATTTTTAAGAAGTATAATTGAACTGCCTAAACTCCAGTACAAGTCAAATTGAACCATCTTGGATGTCTTGATTAAATGTTTTTATTTAGGCACAGAGCAACAGAAAGAGTTTTTTTTAACTAGACCATGTTCATAACGCATGTACAAATATTCATACAAATTAAATATTCAGTACTTATAATGATGTTCATAAGCTCAGACAATAACAAATTTGAGAATCTGTGTCAATATTCACAGAACAAATGCTCACTGGATCCATATCAAAATATCACTTTAAAAAAGAACATTTTATTTACTCAGGGAGTCGTTGACTTTTAAAGCATCATACCAGTGACTTTTCATACCAATTTTGCATAGTTCAGTTTTTCAAAGGACGGGTCCAAGGTCACTTTTAGTACAATTCACTGTAACATTTATCTTTGGACTTTCAGTAAGGCGGGGTATTCTTGATTCTATATGATAAGCCTCTAAAATTTACACAGCTTTCATAATTGTTCATTCATTAATGTTGAAATATACGTGGTCGGGATAGAAATTTGGGCGAATGTCAAAGAGTTTAGCCAATTTCCAACAGGATTACATATTAGAAAGAATTAAAGGATTACCGGTAATTTGTCTAATAATTGTCACCAACGATAAAAGTACCTGATGCTATTATTTTTTTAACCAATGCAAATCTATTTGCAATTTGAATGACACTAGTGCCGAGAATACTACGTCTTACTAAAATTCCAAGGATGACAGAGAATAATTGTACTGTTTGGTTTAGTATGTACATTTAATAAATCTGCAATGTTCATGGGAAAACACACACTCACCACTAGATCTGCCATGAAAATTTCAATCTCATGAAACATCCTATAGAACTTATACCATGGAAGCAAAAAAAAATTATAAGTGCTGAAAAAATTATTGTGTAAGGGTGATTTTGACATGTCGATCAATATATATATATAAAACAGATATTTTTTTATTGTTTGACTTACTTAATCCTTTAAATTATGAACTCTTACAGATAGTAATTTATCTAAACTTAATCATTTTAAAGATACATAAATTACTCAAACATGTCACCATTGAACGTGTTCTTATTTTTCCAATTAAATGACATAGTTTTAGTAATGATGCTCTCAATGCCATTCTAACCATCAACTATGGAGCTTGGTGTTAAGAATCTATATGAATTTGAGTTATGTACGGAAAACCTCGATCATTCAGTGGCCTTAGCTTAAGAATGGGATCTCTGCCTTCCAAGGACACGATCGCCTGTAAGCACTGTGTTTTAAACAAACTAATGTTACAAAGTGGAAATACTGAACATATTCATCTCCGCTTACATAGATTTTATCTATTGGTATATGGATAAAAACATGATAAACAATGTTGCACCTTACTAAGACAGGCCCGAGCATTTCCTGTGATCAGAAGCCAGACGTTAAATAGGTGTAGCAAACAAACCACTTATTTGTATTTATGAATAGGGAAAAATGTATTACATAGACACAAAAAGTAGTAAAACGAACCACTTCACTGCATTTTTAATCAAATAAATCGCATCCAAAATACCAATGTTGAAACTGAGAGTATTTTCTTCTTTCACTTCCGTCATAACGTCACACATGCGTATGAACGGTTTATAGAATATTCCGAAGATTGAACCCGATTACTATTATGCTTGTGAATCGTGAAAACGAATTTTTGGCCATCTATGCCTTAAATATTCAACTTATGATTTAAACCATACTTATTACTGTTCTATTATCGATAGTTTTAAATATTCAAAGCGATTTTTACACCTAAATCCCAAAAGTTTAGATGTTATTAAGATATTTTAAAGAATTATTTTTCAGCACATTTGGTTTAAAAATGTGAAATTTTCTTGTTTGATCCCTGCTGTCCCACTTAATTTTTATGCCATATAAGGGAGAGACTGATGGAAAATAATGTGTTAATTTTAAAAAGAAATCTGTAGTTGAAATATGAAACAGTAATTCATTTTTACTAGTAATGACGTTTATAATTTTAAGCTAAATATGTTTAAATCGCCCTAGAAAGTAATGTTAAGGGGATCAGAAGAATAAAAAAAAATAATCAAACCTTTAAACAAGAATATATTTTCTCTACAATTCATATGTTAATTAAATTCTTTTGCTTTTAATATTATAAAGCTAACATAAATATCTTAGTTACTGCATTTCCGTAATTTCACGAGCTTATGTCTATTTTTAGTAACAATCCTTTCAAAAGGAGGCCCGGTTGATCCCAAAATTCACACATATCTGGAAAGGACAAATAGTTAAGATTCTGAGAAATAAAAAAAAAATCTGTAGGTCCCTAATTTTTTTTTCGACTGGTATGGATCTTTACCTTAATTTTACTTGGCACTAAGGCGCATGGAGCAGTGGGATGGGGGTCTTAATCGCGCAACCGGCTGCCGTGATACAGGTTCTCGAATTTTTAATGTCTCAACTCCAGAACAAGCAACTCCCACTTCAAGGTCCCGAGCCCATTGTGAAGGAACAAGTCCTTTCTATTTTTATCGACTTACGAAACTCGCAGAAGAGAATGTAAATTTTAATCTTTCTTGAACAGGTAGGTTTGTATATAAAATATTCTATCATTTTAATGACTAATTTCCTACGTAGAAAAGGAAACATACTTACTGCATATTCAATGAACAATCCAGAGAAATTCGAAAGTCAAAATGAATACGGAGTGTAAATTTGGACTGAGACAAATAGCTGAGAAAATGAATTGAAATTTCGTCTTTATAATGATCAGTTTTAACTTTTAGGTTAAAAACAATAAACAACATCGAAAAGGTTTTAGAGAATAAAGTTAACGTTGGTATTCATCTTCAGCGCAAATCTTTCTTTTTGGGTACATTGCGAGTATATGTGAGGCATCCTAGCTGTGGTGAAGGATTTTTCCTAAGATCCAGTTAGATTACTTTAACTAGGAAGTTTGCTACTTCAATAAATATTAAAGACTGATTTTATGCTAACGTTTTAATATCTTAAAGTAAAAAAAAAACATGTCGAATACAGTATACCTTCAGTTATGTAAATGAGTTATATCAGTTTCATTGACATTGGAAGGGGAAGATCGAAATATCAAGTTTCAAATCTTAATTCCAATATCTCACCTGAAGCAGTTTCTGCCCCAAGCTTTCAGTCAATACTGTACTGTAATAATTTGAAAGGAACTTGATGATGTGAAACGACAAAACAATTATCAGAACTATAACAAAAATTGACCCGTGCATACAATTAATATTCTAGTAAAAGTATAACTATGGGATTTTTTCCTGCCAGCTTCCTCTACGTATATTTTCTGTGATATGATAGAAGTCATGTTGGATCCCATTGTAGAGAGAGATTTTTATACTTATTTAGATATCGAGTTTCTTGAAAATGATTTTGATGAAAATGTAGCTTTATTATCTTTCTTGTCGTTTTGGTTTATTTTACTGAAAATCTCCATTCAACTTTTTATTAAAGATACAAGCTGAATTTAAGCAAGTGAAAATGTTCATAGATATTTTTTTTACAAATACTTAGAGGACACTGCTCATTGATATGGTTGCAATTGTTTCTACACAAATTTCGACATACACTCTGGCATTCATTTCCAAATAATCCGTCAGGGCATTTTTCAGTGCAGTTCCAACCAAAATAGCCAACATCGCATCCTATGATAAAAATATATATCATTAGTATTTTAAGTCATTTTCTTTTTATTTAGTAATTCCAAATGTATCGTTGCACACAGAAGAGACGCTTTTTATATCTTTTTTTCCAATTAACATATTTTTTAACTACTACTTTAAAGAATTTTTGAGGCAAATAAAATAACAAAATAAGTGTAAATGTTAAAACAAATTTGCATGCTTTATCAGAAGATATGCAGGTAATTATTTATATATCTTCTTATTTTAATGTTATTCATTCGACAAAGAATGCTAGAATATGATTTAAAATTTGTACAAATACAACACCCCAGTCAGTAAACACATAATCTACATGGAACTGGAATGTTGGTTTTACGTTGAGACCGGTATAAGATAGATTGGCCAATGAAGGGTCAATGTTTGATAACATATGTTGTACTTATTCGTAATATCCAGATAAAATGGTCTCAAGTGGCTTGGTTAACACTTGTCCAGTGTGTCTTTTTCGTATACATTGCAATTAAGTAGCCTATTCGGCTATTCGACATTTTACATTTGTCAGATATGGTACAGTGCTGCTATCCCACAAGTTGACATGGGATGGGATCGGATAGGATTCAGGATTGAGGATTCACGATAGAAACATATAGAAGTTAATCCAATCCAATCCTATCCTATCCTATCCTGTATCCTACAGCCAATCAGATTCGAGCAAGGGTTCATTCATATTTCAGAATAAATTACAAAAACGAAATACGATATAAAATGTTTACAAAAGAAATATTTATAAAATTTCAATAGAAAATAAAAAATTCTTTTCTCTAAACACAGATTTACATTATAAACTTCGAGTAACACGGCGTACGATCTAACCGTGAACGATCACCGGAAGAATTTCGGAATGTAAACAACGAAGAGTCCAGGCATCGAAAGACCGTTTTTCTTCAGCTTGATTGGATAATTTAACGATTCTTACTTGTGTAAAAGTGTAATGACATGTTTTTCTGTTAAATATGCTCTGTTTGTTTGGATAATTCCACAGGAACCGTCAACAGCGGACTTGAATAGATGACGTGCGAGATCATGTAAGTATACTACACACTGTACATGTTTGCATTTTTATGCATATTTATCCCTTTAAACAATGCTCTAATGTCTTAGACTATAAAAATTTTATTGTATTTAACATAAACAAAAATTGGGTGCGGAAAAAAGAAGTAGTGTAGACAGAAGGGGGGATAAATATTTAAAAATACTCTGTCATATGATTCAATCAGCTATCAGTGAGCTCTAAGACTAAAACAATCATATGTATTATGCCTTAATCAGGTTGTTACTCTTATCATTTCCCTAATAAGGTCAGAAAAAAGTTTCTTTCATTTCAGTGTAATTTATAATAAATGAATGTAGAATCATCATAACCATTTCTAATGCTACTGCTTAAATGTTTAAAAAGCTCAGTCAGCAGTGCATATACATTTTGTACATGTATGTATGATGTATTATGAGTTATGAAACATAAGTTAATCTTTTAATATTCATACCCTCGAATCATGAGTTTTCGTGGCATTACGGTGAATTTGTAATTAAGTGCTTCAAGACTCCATAATTGAGATGTTTGCTATTTATCACATATACAAACAATAATTCTCCTTATTTTAAAATGATTTTAACTCACATATCATTTGTTATTTGTTCAGAAGGTCATTGAATTCTTGCAAAGTTGCCCTTTCGACTTTTTTGCTGACGTCATATGTTTTCGTGGTATTTATAAAACAAGTAAACTCTGGAAATCTAGTCGAACAAAATCCATCAAAATTTTACAGTGTCAAAAATACTAGTTAATTGACAAAATGATTACATTATTTGACATGGAAATTTATTTGTTGTTAATTAAGACCACATCTATCTAGGCGTGCCTAAGCTGTATTGCTAAATAATGTAAAAATTTTCTCTTTCTCAAGAGTGGCCCTTGAGTGGCCTAGAAGTAATTTTGTAAAGCTTTATTCGTATGTTTCATGTTATAAAATATAAATTCCATGTATATTTAAAGAAATGAAATGTTTAATTCAATTTATTATCAGTGGCACAATATTTTTTTTTATCATATAACATTTTAACACCCCCAATATTTTCTTTGAAAATTATATAAAAAATGACGTTACTAGATCACCGTAGAAAAAATATCAAAAGTGGGAAATTCCATCTTATTGTCACATGACCGGTAGCTGTATAGATAGTTAACAGACGATGATGTGCAGAATCGCCAGGTATTAGTTTGTAAGTTTGGTATTCTAGTTCAAAACACGACGAATAAGAGTATATTACGCAAATTGTCAAATTTGCGAACTATGCATAACTCACTCGCTATATTTTATTTTGGCAAAGGCAAAAAGGTTTAACATTTGGTCAGAAAACATCCACAGAGTTCCGCTTTATTAATAGCAAATATGACGTCATTTCGATCTCGCATTGTGCGATTATTCCTAAAAATAAAAAATGCCACGAAAACGTATATACCACGAAAACACATGACGGGACAGTAATTACAGAGCCTGGATTTGCCTGCACTCATGCGTCATCACAGTATAAAGGATTTTAAACTAAAAAGTATGTATGATTTTATTTTTATCATGTATTTTTACATGGTCATTAAAATACATAACATCATTTTCTCTTGAGGTGACATGTCTGCAGTTTCTCGGAACAAGTGATTTTTTTTCTTTCAGAAATCTTGAGAGTAAAACTGAAATAAATGTTGAATTTTTCTGGTCATCATGTTGTTGTTTCATAGATATTTTCTTCTTCTTTTTCATATTTAAATTTCAAGACCAAAAAAAAAAAAGAAAACCAAGAAAAAACATAAAATAGATTAATACAAGCAGAACATAGAGAAAGGTCACTAAAACAAATGTATTCATACTTGTTAGCAAGTTAACAAGATAAAATGAATTATAATGTACAGTCAAGTAAATTATGTTGAATAAGATTTTTTTTATTATTATTTTATATGACTGAGGTTGCAGTATCAGATTTTATTTTTCATGATTTCTAAATGCATTACTTTTGGGAGAGAAAAAGGTGAAATTAAAGCCAAGTGTACATGAAATGTGAAAGATAATCACAATCAAAAACATTTTAAATGTGTATGAATTTGAAATGTGACAAAATTTACAATCTACATGTCTATAATGTTTTTTTTTTTCAGGAAACCCTGCACATTTGCAGCTGTACATAATGCAGTTCTTGCCATATGCTGTTAGAGTAAATGTAGAGTCAAACCAGTGTCAGAGAGTCCCAAGTCTGAAATCATGGTGCTTTTATTAAAGAGATCAGTGTTTGTTTTCTGTGCATTGTTGACATTAGTGGAACTGTTTGGTTTATGTCCATCTCTCTGACATTTGAATTTATATTTGAGCGACGGATAAGAAAGCCAAATTATATGCATGTAAAACATTATACAACTGTAATAAAAACATTGATAAACTTAAATTTAAACAAAGTTCATGAACATGTATCTGTGATATTTGCATTGAAATTCATAAATTCTGTACATGGATACTTTTAATGATTTTGTCTCATGGTAATGGAATATTCAGTTGTTTAACATTGTTGATAAATCATCTTGAATAAAAATATTGTGAACTTGATAAGGTATTTTTCCTCATTTAAGCACTGAAATTTTAAGATCAAATGTCAAGGTCAAATACAAAGTTTACTCAAGAATGTGTTGTATAAATGCTGTGAATTCTTATGTATGTTTTATAAGATCTAAGGAAATGTGTGGAGCATTTTAATATTTCTCAATCAGACACTGATTAACATTCAAGATCAAATGCCAAGGTCAAATACAAACCTGGCTTACTCATGAATGAGTTAAAAACACACTTTAAATACTGTGAATTCTTAATTTCTTATGCATCTTTTATAAGATCTAAGGAACATGTGTGACCTGAGTACAATATTTATTACTGTCAATCTGTCAGACAATATCAATTTAGAAAATATATTCTATTAAACATAAATTATTAAATGTTCACACATAAAACAAAATTGGAAATTGAAAAATACATTTGTACGGCACTGAGTTGACCATAAACTGAGAAGAAACTGAAGTTAAATGAAAAAAGATTAACATTTCGATTATCTTGAATTTTATTTAGCAACTATATATTTTGAATGTTTGAAAAATATCACATACAACAGATGATGAATTGAAATTTTAAATGAAAATAAATTATGAATTTAAATAAAAAAAAATCATACATTTAATATTTGATATTATAAGGCAATTTCACGTTTAAAATGTTTAATATGTGAAAGTCAAGATATTCTAGATCTACATTTTGACTTGTCTGTTTGGTTTATGGTTCAGTCATATCTTCTTTTTTAGAATTGCATACAGAAAACCTGTTATACAGGCACAGTTAGACTATACATGTTCATGAATGTTATTTTCATGGTGCTCAGTTTAGGAAAAAATAAAATTTTACATGAAACATTTACTTAAACATTATTACCCTATAGGCCTATGATTTTTAAAAATAATTAATTATAACACCCCGGACGCAAGTCGCGATCCCGGGTCTCCCGAACATTGTTAGTAGGAAAATTAAAACACTAATTATATTTTTCTTTAATTCTTCTGGAAGCCTTATTTCTTTACATATGTTCGCAAAATCAGTACTTGCCCTCGATTAATTACGATTTGCTTGTTTACATTAATTTTTAACATGGCAATGATAATCGTAAATGTAATTTGTGCGGTGAGTCGGGAATTATGGAATGCCGATCTCGATATTTTTTTCCATTAAAATATATAACATTTAATTGAATACCATAACTATATCCGATTTTTTTATCTGGTTATTCCTTTTTTTTCGTTTTGTCAAACTAATTCCTAAATATTTAAAGTCAGAGAATTGCAGGATAGGATAGGATAGAATTAGACTGAAATCACAGGATAGGATTGTGGATGCAGGATTCACGATAGGATAGGATAGAATTGTCAACTTATAGGATAGCAGCACTGTATTTTCGTTGACCTTAGGCTGAGTATTTTACAGAGTTGTACAGAAAAAGCTGATTTACAGTTGTTGAAACAATGTTGGCCCACTGTTCTGAAATAGTTATGAGTTTTGTATGGCAGTATATACGTTGGCACATTTTTCAGTGCATGATGTTCTATCATGATTCAACCATCGTTTGCCTATTGTCGAGTGAATGATAAGGCATAAAATATTTGTCAAATATTAGTACGTAATGTTTGTCAATTGTACCAATACGTTCATGCTTTAAATGTTTTACAGTTACTTGCACTGTATTCTGCTTTTCTTTAATTAGTTGTTGCTTCTCTGATCAAAATTTGACTGCTGTTTGTCGTTGTTTTTATTTGCATTGGTAGCTCTATATACTTTTCTCATTTTCCTCTTTTTTTGAAACTTCCTATTTCAAATTAAAACATAGTATGACAAGAAAACATTGATGTAACCAACAATTGTCGCCCGGGAAATATATAAAGTAAACAATGAAAATGAGTCTTGTTCATCAAACCGCTTCGATATGTGTGAAAAGGCATGTGTCTAATTAATGGAGATGATAGTCTCGAATATTTTGAAAGCTTATAGTCGGATAAAAAATCAAACAAACACGATACCATTTTAAAATTGAACTATTCCTCAAGTAAATGTTTGCTGCATAAATTATAAATTGAAGTTAGACACATGCATCACCTATTTTCAAAAATGTATTAATTTTCAATTTTACAATATGAAACATGAAATGCGCAGAGAACGTTTTTATGCGAGAAGTTAAAGTTTATGTTCTAAAAAACTTCTCCCACCCAAATCCCCATACACCAACACTTAAACTTATATGTATAGAGCAGCCCGGTCCTCCGGGTTGCAATAAGGTGAGGGGAAATTAATTTTATTTTAAAAAGGGCCACATTATCTTCCAAAAAGGGTTAAAAATAGTCAAAAATTGGTGGGTGCATTTAAAAAAAAATCTTCTCAATAACCAGTGCATTAGACAAACTAAAGCTTCTGTGATAGCCCCTCAATTTTATATAGATTCATAGGTCTGTTTAAATCATGATCCAATTGGGGTAGAGTGGGTGCACAATGGAGGGTCAAAGTTCACAAGGAATAAGATATATAGGAAGTAACTCTAGAAAGCTTCTGAATAGCAGCAAAGCCATGATTGGTGATGCTTATATATTTTAATATGATTAATAAAAGTGTTGGACAACATATATTAATTGATTGTATATTGTTTAACGTCCATTTTGAGATTTTTTCACTTATATGGAGACACCGCAACTTGCGGTTGGAGAGCTGCAAATTTCGTCCTATACTCGGCACTCAAGGTCATTGAGAATGGAAGTCTATTTTCGTGCCAGCACCTACAACAGCATGAGACCTAGAATTATACGGCCTCATCTGTAGGACCGTTCTCCACGTCCCACAGTGGGATTCAAACCCGCGACGTAAGGATCAATTCTTTCCTTCGGGAATCTAGAGCAGATGCTCCAACCAATATGTTTCGCGGACAACTGACATCAGACAACTAAAAACATAATGATGTTGACAGGGAAACGTATATATTTTTGAAAGTAATTATGATAGGATGATGAAAAATGAAGTACATTCTATGAAAGTAATAACTGTGCTATGCAGACAAATGACAACATAATGATGTTGACGGGGACAAGGACATATTGTTTTGAAAGTAATAATTATAGGATAATGCAAAAATAAAGTACATTCTATGAAAGAAATTTAGCAACATTTTTTTTTATTGATCTGTCAAATTTATTGTTGAATATACCTGGGGGTATGATATAGTTATTATTTAGAATCTTTGAAATAATACTTGCTTTGATATTTTTGCGTTGTTTCGTTGTAAATGTAATCATTGCAGCATCGGTATCCCATTTTTCTCCTGTATGGGAGGAGATATTTAACAAATGCAACATTATTTTTTAAAACAAGGAACATATGTTAGAAAAGCAATAGTATATTTCTGCTATTTTGCAGAAGTGTCTTGAGAGTTCACTAGCAATGCTTCCAAATTATCATATCATTTGATACGCTTTTATTTCTGATTTAAAATTGATATAAAATATTGATCTAAAGAAAAAACAATATATACACATATATTGAACATTACCCCTTCTTTTTGCAGTTTTCTTCCACCTTGTCACCAAGTAAAGTAGAGCAAAAAATAATCCCAACGAATAAAGGCCACATGTCTGACTAAATCTGGGCTACATTATATGATTTCAGAACGAATTATATTTTTTTGTGTGTAAATTGAAAACAAAAAGTCATTAGTACAGAATCATAAAAGAAATGATTTTAGACAAAATGTAAAAATAATTTGTTTCCGATTTTTAGAACAGTTTGCGCCCATGTTTTCCATCTCTAATGAAGAGTTCATCGCCATAAACAAATTATGCTAATTAAATTTAAAGAATAAAAACGTGTGGGATATTGTATGCATTTACTTTAAAAATAAGTTGAAATAAGTGTTTGTTTGAAATCTAAAATCAGCTTGGGTGATATGTTGCAACAAAAGTTAGTGGCAAATCTATTTTTCAGTAGACAATTTTATTCGATAGATTTCATAATGCCATGCAATAAACAGTGAACTCAAGTGAAATAAAAAGAATTACTAATACAGATTATTCGTGCCTGACAGTTGATGACACAATTTATAGTAATTTGGAGAATAGTGCATACAGATAAAACGTTTATTAATGAATTAATTTTAAAATCACTTTCACTTTAACAGAGAAAAGCGTTAAGGAATTAACTGCTTCAAACAATCATTAAGCTACTATTAAGCCACTAATAAGCAGCTGCTTATAAATAGTCTTTCGTTCTGTGAATAAAGTAACTGTAATCACTGTTATTTTTTGTACTACCGAAATCTGAATAGAATATGTCCGTCTACTCCTGTGACCACTAATTACACTGAAAAGTGACTTTGCAATGCCTTTTATATATGCACTGTATAGCGATAGTCCGATCGAAATGACGGATATATTCCTATAACCTACCTTATTCTGCTTTAAGAAGGTTATTTCTATTCAAATCTGCTTTCTTTACACCTTGCCTCACTAGTTCAGCATTTATTTGATGTGTTCATTTTATGATATGAACACAATAGATACATTTTACTCGGGATAATCTTAATTATAAAAAAATATATATGAATTATTTTTCATTCATCAATCAATTTTACATTCAGGTAGCAGCCATATCATTTAAGAGCTACCAAAGCGCTTGTAAATAATCTTTATTTAATGTAGCTGGTATCAGGATGTTAGCTAAAAAATGGTGCAGTACTAGTGTTGTGAGTTAAATAATAAACAATAAGCATATCAATATACACAATGTGTATATATAATGAACTATCGTTACATGCAATAAAATAACATATTTTATTTTTACCTGTTGGAAATCATATCCATTGTTTTTTTTTTTCTTTACTGCATTTACAATGTTATTCAGACATATATATGTACGTATAAAATCTGTTCAGATGGATGTTTGTAATTGTTCAACGTTCGAAAAGTAATTTAAGCTCTGTATATATAAGAAAAAGGGAAAGAAAGAGATTCTATTCTATTTGCATTATTGTGTTACAGCTCTGAACTTGGTATTTCCACGATAACAAACGAACTCTAGTCACTGCAGCTGACTGTCAGAACATCGAGTCCGTATTAATCTATGTTTTGGCACTCAGCAGGTTGGAGACTTCCCTGTTTTTGCATTTGCAAAGAATCACCTGTTAACGATATTCCCGTCTTGTTCTAGAGCAAGTGTGGCTACATCTCCTCTTGTTACATGTTGGAGTGAACCTAATTAATTTTGTTAATAAGCATAACGATTTAACTATAATTTATTTCTCAAAGGCTCATAAAACATTCAAACCGATCTAGATGTGTTTTATTATTCAAACAAACGTATTTTTTGTTAAAAATAATAAATAGAAGAATAATATTCAGACACGCTCTTTGCTGCGGATCCTTACATAAGTACAAAATGAATGTAATTCCTCATACCAGTATGTTTTGAAGAATATGGCCATGGATTGATCGATTTTTTGTTTTAAGTCCCTAATATCGAGAATTTTTCACTTCTGTAGAAGCCTTCACTAAATACCAGTGAAGGTCTTCAAATACGTAACTTTACTCGGCACAAAGGCGCATTGGGCAGTGGGATGGGGTCAAAATTGCTCCAGCGGCTGTCATGATACAGGTTCTTGAATTTTAAGGTCTCAACCCGAGAACAAGCTGCTCCAAATTCAAGATCTTGAGCCCATGGTGCAGGTGCAAGTTTTTCCAAATTTCATCGACTTACGACAGTCGCATAAGAGATTGTAAATAACAACCTTTCGATCATCCAGTGCTCTACCATCTGAGCTACCGTGACGGTATAAAGTAAACAGAAAAACAATAATCATGTAACTTTTATATTTAACCCGAAAAACTTAATTCATAATTTAAACAGGACACACGGTTACATTTCATGTATCATTTGTTTTATTTGATTTAAGAGTCCATACTACTTCTTTAGATTAAACATCATAGGCTTAACCAGCATTGTCGAATATAAAAAAAAGAGGTCTTTGATTATAATGATAAATGCCCTACGTAAAAACGGGAGATAACTCTAACTTAGTGCATACTCTATGAACAATCCAGTTAGACTCAAATGTCAAAATGGATACGGCATGTTAGTTTGGGCTGAGAAAAAAATGAGGATATGAATTGAAATTACGTCTTTATTAATATTTTTTTTGGTTGAAAGGCATTTACCACCTCTAAATATTTTAAGGATAAAGTTAGTATTTATTTTCAGTGCAATTTTTATTTGTATTTGTCAAAATATTTTGGGTCGATTCTTTACTTTTATCCACATTGCGGGTATATGGGAGGCATTTCAGCTGTGATGAAGGATTATTAATATTATTTCTCAAGGTTCATTCAAGGGTGTACGTTGATTTACTCTGGGTTCTATTCCATTGAATAGAACCAGAGGTAAATCCCCGTACACTCTTGACTGAACCTGGATAACTTATTATTTCCTATGTACCAATCAAATGCTTTTAATTAAACATCAGAGTGTGTTTTACTACGTACTAGGCGTATACAATGCATCGTGACGTCATGTTATTTGGTTTTTATCATAGAGAATGTACATGTACGGCATTGTGACGTCACGTTTTAAAATTATTTACGTTTGACTCAAGTCGGATGCACGGATATTTACACCAGACTATGTGGACACAGACTACAAGTTATTTTACTATCCCATTCTTTATAATATAAAAAATAATTTAAAAAATTATACCGGCTCAGCTTACCTGCAACTTGGCACAGAGTAAGACCATTACAAGTCCAAAAATTTATCTAGTTCTCGGGAACATTCATAGTCTGCAAGTCCTTTTATGGCATCGCAAATAATCCCTACTCTGCTTTTTTGACTTTCCTTTCGAGGAATGGTTAAATATGGGCCTCTTTACACCCTTCCAACAACGCGTTGAAAAGTAAAATTTCCAATTATTATCTTCCATTTATGCCCAAAAATAACCCCATTCCGCTCCACAAATACCCCAAAGATAAAACCTCTATTTTTAAACTGGAACTATTTGAGTGGTCAATGAAATAGGGGTAAAATTAGTAGTCTGTAACCATGTAACCAATCAAAGTTCGTTTAACAAGCTTCATAGGAAATAAGGATGTATGCTTCTTCAATTAATATTTCAAATTAAATTTATGCAAAATATTTAGGATTTAAAACTTGAAAAAAAGTATCAGATAAAAACTCAATTACGTCACTCAGTTATAACAGTTTCAATGACATTCGAAAAGGGAGATCGAACCATCAAAGTCTAATTTATTAATTCATATATTTCACGTGAAGCAGTTACTGCCTTAAGGTTTTCAGTCAATGTTGTACTTTAATAATATGATAAGAACTTGATGCCATGAAAAGACAAAACAATCATCAGAAAAATAACTAAAATCCATCCTAAAGAATCAATTAATAGCGTGGTAAAATTATCACTTTTGGATTTTTTCCTGCTAGCTCTTTCTACGTATATTTATGGTATTATAACGGAAGTCATTCTAGTTGCCGTTATAGACGGAGATTGTTCCCTTGTTATTGATATTGAGCCTCTTTAAAATAATATTGATGGATATGTAGTATTATTATCTTTACCTTTGGTTTAATGTTATTGAAATATGTTGCTTAAAAGATAAAACTACATTTGTACATATACACTAAAAACAGTATATCATTAAAACAAAAAAAATCTTCATTCAGCTATTTTTTCATAGTTTGAAAAAAAAATTGAAACAAAGCATTTAAAACATTCATAGATATATTCTTACAAACACTTCGAGGGCACTCTCCACTGATGTGGTTGCAATTCTTTCTACACAAATTTGGACATGCACTCTGGCATTCATTTCCAAATAATCCATCAGCGCATTTTTCTGTGCAGTTCCAACCGTAGTAGCCAGCAGTACATTCTATAAGAGAGCTTAATATTATAATTAATTTTGATTAGTTTCTTTTCTAAAACTTCCATAGGTATCATTGAACATGGACGATGTGTCATTTTTTGTTCAAATTATATGCATGTTCATGTACATTTATTTATACTTTTTAAAATAGTTTCTGAGACAAAGAAAAAAACAACATATCTTCATGTAAATAATAAAACAAGTTTTAGCGCTTAATGAGAAGATACATATATTTCCCAACCTTTGTGGCTACATTTAACTGGTATTTTGGTTGTACATGTACCTTTGGTATACCATAGATTGGCCAATGATGGATCGAAATTTGATAACTTATAATATCAGGATACAATGGCATCAAATGGCATAAATGACAAAGGCACAGGTCCAGTGTTTCTTATCTCATATGCATAGCAATAAAAAGTGCTCGGGCCTATTTGGCTGGGTCAATGTTTGCCCAATGCACAGACGTTTTACATTTATCACATAAAGCACTTCCGTTGACTTTCAGCGGTGTATTTTAAAGGTTGTACAACCATTAGCTGATTTACAGTTGTTGTAGCAATGTTAGCCCCCATGTTCTGCATTACTGAAATACTTATGAGTTTTGTATTGTTGTGTGTACGTTGGCACATTTTAAGTACATGGTGTTGTATTGTGATTGAGCCAACCATTGCCAATATCTGAGTTAATGTGAGACATAAAAGTTTTGTTCAATGTTGATACGAAATATGCGTCAATGGAACCAATATATTGCTTTACTGATGCTTGGAAAATGTTCGTTCTTTATATTCTGTCTTCATAAGCTCATCAGAGCCAAAAGATCAAGTTTAAATGAGCAACTTCTCTGATAAAAATTTAACAGGTGTCTGTCATTGTTGCTGTTGGCATCGGTAGCTCTCTAAACTGTTCTAAATTAAATTTTCTTCTCAAGAACCACTGGGTCAATTTCAATCAAACTTCAAACAGACCATGTTAGGGTAATCTTCATAATTTAAATGAAGGCAATATCCTTTTCAAGGAGTGATAACAATAAAAATAATGAAAATTTGGTAGGTTCACTAAAAATATTCTTCTGAAGAACTAGTGCACTAGAAAAACTAAAACTTTTGTGGTAGCTCCTAGATTTAATGTAAATTCAAATCTGTTTAAATCAAAGCATAATGATTAGATTGGGACAACAATGAAGGATCGAAGTTTTACATGGAATAAAATATTTAGGAAATATCTTTAAAAAAGCTTGTCAAGAACAACAATGATTGATGATATTTATTTGTATATGGAAGCATTCTTAAAAGGTAATGCAGATTTCAATCTGTTTAAATCCTAACCCCTTGTAGTTTGGAAGGGACCACGATGGGAGATCAAAATTTTACATAAGACAAACAGAAAAAAGTCTGCTTCTTTAGTACAAAAAGGTATGTTCAGTCATTTTGACATCTTCATGAATTGAAGATTTAAATTCGTTCAAATCAATATTCCTGGGAACAGGAAAGAGTCATACCAGGGGATCAATTTCTTCCATAGTTATATATAGAAAGGAAATACTTTAAAAAAATTCCTTTTTTAATAACAACAAGATTTAAATGCTTTACTAATATGGATGCACCATCACAAGCCCCTCAAGTTGATACTGGTTTGTACTTTTTCCTATCTGATTTGCTCATGTGAGCGCTATGGCCTATGGGCCTCTTGTATGAATTTAGATCTTCGCTTCAAAAATTCCGATATCGACCCTTTTTGATAAAGTGGCTAAGTGCAAATTTGTCCGTTTCATATTTGCTGAACGTCTGATCTGAATTACAAGGGGTTATCAAATAGCGCGCGGACTGGGGCTATAAAATGAGTGCTATGTAGCCTATGCTTTCAGAATTTATAACAAAATATTAGCAAAAAAAAATAAATGTTGACATTTTGAACTTGATACGTTCATTACTTGAAATGCATGATTTTTAGTTAATTTTATAGATAAAAATTTAGGTGCTTGGGTCAAAGATACCGTATAATTTTCGTAAGGGTTAATGTACAAGTACCGCTCTATTCATTAAAAGTGATGGCGCCGAGGCCCCGAAGGGTCCGAGGCCTATTACATTTAAGGAATGGAATGCTACGAGTATATTAACCAGCGTAAAAACCGCTTTCTTAAATGGTTGTATTTATTTTTTGTTAAATTAAAATATATACGAAAGAATTTTTAATTAAATTATACATTGTAATTAAACATATTTATTAGTAGTATATAATTAATTTACATACGGAAAAAGAAAGGGAAAAATGCACTGAAGTAGTTCTAAATCCAGTGTAAATCAACAGATTCGATAGTTCAGTGAAATGAGCAGCGGACTCTGAAGGCGAGGGTACCGGGATCGATTCTCAAAAGTGGCATATTTTCTATGTGTGAAAGTAAAATTGATAAAATTTTCGAAGTTCTTTCTTCGGTATGGGCAAGGAAAGGAGAAAAAGAACATAACAAATACCGTTTCCAATGAAATTTGCAATAACTGTCAATTCCTGACAAAAAAAAAAATGGAGTGCTCAAACAAAGAAGTGACGTCACAGGCGGATTTTACTTCTATTTGAACTACCCTCGTAACATTTTTTTTTCAGTGAGAAGAGTAAATTTTCTTGTTTTTTTTTTTTTGGTAAACCTTTCTGCTTCATGTACACTAGAATGTCACAGAAATCTGATTTTATGCATTTTTTAAAAGGATCCGTAGAGGACCGAAGATCCTAGCAATTAAATTAAATGATTTTTCGAGCTCCGCCCCGTAATGCCCAAGTCGACTTTGCACTTGATTTCTCAGTCACTCAAATTCAAATACTAACAATTCAACTCATGACAAAACATAATCATAAACAACAAGCCATTTATAACAAAATACATGTAAAATGAGTGAGTAAAAAAAACCTTAAAGGTACTTGGACACAGATTTGAAGTTAATATTTTCTTAGAAAAACTGTATAATATCACGAATTATATATTTTAATAGCATTTTCACACAAAAGTTAATTTAAAATCTTATTTCATTTAAAAGTTATTGAAACTTTAAAATTTTTGGCGGATTTTATTGACACATCCTTGCACTTTCACAAATTTTAACTTTATTCTTAATCCTTCAGACAAGTGGCAATCTTGTTGTGTGAAAGTGAGAAATATTAAAACTTTAATCCAGAAAAATAATTTTATTCAGAGTAGAAATATTAGAAAGCAAAACTCCTCCAAAAGTATTGTCATTCCGAGCTAAATGCTGTGTGCAAATCGATCACACTCGTGTTATGTACATAGTTTTTGTAAACAGGGCAAGAGCTTTGTTATTGTTGACTGTTTACGATTCACCGGGTGCGTTCAATTGCCGAAGTCTACTCACCAAAACTGCACGGACTAACAATATATTGTGCGTTTGTATTGCTTTCGAACATGTCTACTCTGAAATTCTGGATTATAGTATTAATATTTTTCATTTATACACAACAGGATTGCCACTTTTCCTAAGTATTAAAAGTAAAATCTAATTTTGTGAAAGTGCAAGGATGTGTCAATTAAACCCGCGATTTTTTTTTTAAATTTTAATAACTTTTAAATTTAATAAGATTTTTAATTAATTTTTGTGTGATAAGCTATTAAAATATATAAGTCGTAACATTGAAGAGAAAAAAATAACTTCATATCTGTGTCCAAGTACCTTTAACTAACGGCATCAAGTTTAAAACATTCTTCACCCGTCTTTTTCTGTATATATATGTATACGACTAGTAAACGATCTAAATAGAAAAAAAAATTACAGTTATAAAATTTATGAGCATGGACATTCGGAAATACTAATTATTTTGTGAAAATTGGTGGAAAAGGAAGTAAAAAATAAATATTTTGCAATTGTGGTAAAGTCAACAATATTCTTCCACTACTTTACCATAATAACAATCTGTTTTTGAAAATTAAAAAAAAAAGATATATTTATTGAATTGCTTTTTATTTTTCATTCGTGATTTTTATAATTATCTATTTTGAAATGCATACCTCTTAGCTATTTATTGTATTCTTCAAAAGAAATCGATGATGATGTTACATAAACAAATAAATCTTGTATCAAAGTGTAATTTTTTCGCTAAAAATTAGACACAAAGTGCGTAATGTTGACCTTTACAAACAAATGAAAGACTTGTTTTGGAATATGTAGTGTATATATAGTGTAACTTTGGCATTTTGAATATTGAGCTCTGCAGGTAAACAATAATTAAATTTAACGAAATCAAACCCCCTAAGGAAATCGCACGGTAAAAACGTTCAATTAAAGTTTAATAAGATTGGGCCAACGACCATGTAATTACAATGCAATGTAGGCCGGTGCAGTGCCAATATATTTGCCCAACAAGGCACATTTTGTACGTACATTCTGGGTCATCATTGCCATTCATCAATGGACCAATAAATTCAGACTTGTTGGCCTAAAATGGTGACAACATTTTGATTGATTGTATATTGTTTAACGTCTCTCTCGAGCATTTTCACTCAAATAAAGAGGCCACAACTTGCTGATGTAGAGCTGTAAATTCTGTCTTATACTCGATACTAAGGGCCATTGAGCAGGGAGGTATCTTTTTCTCGCCAGCACTTAACTCGTCACGGGACCTCGGTTTATACGGTCTCATCCGGAGGCCAGGTCTCTACCGCCAACAGTTGGACTCGAACCCGCAACGTAAGGATCATCTCCTTACCTCGCGACTCTATAGCAGACGCTCTAACCACTGTGCCATGCAGACAGCTGGCAACATAATGATGCTGACTGGATCAAAGCAGGTATTGTCCTGAGAGTAATAATTAGAGCAGAATGAGGATTTTAGTACATTTAATGGAAGTAAATGTAGCATCATTTTGAAATGATCAGTCTAAATTATAATTGAATATACCTTGGGGTATATATGATATCTTAAAGTCATAATTGATACATAATACTTGCTTTGACATTCTGTCGTTGTTTCGTTGTAAATGTAATCATTGCAGCATCGGTATCCCATTTTTCTCCTGTATGGGAGAAGATATTTAACAAATGACAAAGGGACAGATGTGAAAAAAATACTAATATATTCATGTTAGTTTGCTGGAGTATCATGAAAATTCCATAGCAATGCCTCCAAATATTTAGATGATTGGTTATACCATTTCAACAATACTTTGGTTAGACTAGTTATCTTGTTTGAACTAACAAACTTATTTTTTTTTTGTCCTTTGATATGTGAAGATTTCTTTTGTTTGCATTTATGTCTGATTTAATATGCAAATAAAGTATTAATATGAAGAAGAGGTGATAAATAAACATTCACTAAAAGTTACTCCTTCTCTTTGCAGTTTTTTTTCCACCTGGCCACTGAGTGAGGTAGAGCAAAAAATAATCCAAACAAAGAAGAGCCACATGTCAAAATCGGGGCTGAATGTTGTATCAGAATGAATTACATTTCCGTGTTTGTAAATGTAAAGCAAAATGTTAATGGTATGGAATCATGGATAAATGATTTTAGACAGGATGTAGAAAATAACTTGTTTCCAATTTTTGACAGAGTTTATTGAAGCGCTCATGTTTTCCATCTCTAATGAAGAGTCTATTGCCATTAATAAATTATGCTAACTAAAAAAATATTCGTTGGAAATTACATGCATTTTCTTTTTAAAAATCAAGCATTCATAATTTACACAATGTATAAAGAACAAATACACAAAAAAAATAATAATGTCAATGATTTTTATGCTTATTGTTTTGATAAATCAGAAAAAAGCCCATAACTTTGTAGTCTGCATATTTATTTAAAATTTAAGAGATAAACAAACTATATCAAGTACTAAAGAGCTATCTCTCATGCTGGGTTAAAGATGCCTTTGAAAACTATATTAAGATTGACTGCACCAAAATTTCAATTTGTAATCAAAAAAGGATGGGGATTGCGACAGTCTAAAAAGTAGGTTTATATTTTATATTATTTATTTTAATGTATAGTTTTCGAAAAGTGGTGCTCATTTCTTTGTTATCCTTTAAGTTATGATTTCCGAGGAAAATACCCTATTTATTTATATACTACTGCCTGTTTTTGCTGAAAAACTTAAATATATCAGAAATGTTTTGAGAAAGTATAGATACATAGGGACAACCAAAATCATTTTACAGTATTTTTTGGTTTGCCTTGTCCTTGAAATTTTTGGTTATATCTGAAATTTAATTTTTGACCTATAAAAGGACCCCACGTATAACTTTAGAGGATCATGCAATTACAAAAAATACCGCTGAGAAAAGCGATGGGCATACTTTTCAAGATAACATAAAGCTATTTTAACTAGAGAGTTTCATGCTTAAAAATAAAACAGTTAAATATTAAGTGTATCGTATTCGGTGAGTCTTTAAGAAAATGTTGCCTTGACTGTACTGTATTGGGCGTAAAAAAATAAACTTTGCAATTAATTCTTTGACCAATCCAGGTGGATAACTCTTTTTGAAATTTCACAGGTTGGTGACATTTCTGTCATGCACGTGACTATAAAAGAAATATCTGAGGCAGAAATACAAAAGATATGGAAAAATTTGATAAATTCGCGCTTTTCCTACAAAATCCCATAGAATCCATTCAGTTTAATAGTAATTTTTTTCAAAACAATTTTTGAGATGCCCCTCTTTAAAAATCGAGATTGTAAACATACGGTTTATAAATCTTAAAAGAATAATGAAATTGTAAATATTAATTTAAGAAAAAATATCAAAACCTCTAGTGTACATACATGTTCATTAGACTAGGCCTCTTAAAGATACAAATAAAATGTTTTCTTTTAAATTCAGCAAACATACATGCACTCGAACATGATTATATGTATCGAAGTTCCGATAATCCTTTGTAATGCATATTGATGTGCAATTCTACATTTTGTCTTCATTGTTTCCCAGTTTCGAACACATTCATCTGCAAACGGTTGGCTATATCTCCACTAACTTTGGTGCACGGGTTGATAAAGCTTACTGTGTTAAAATCCTAACATTAATCATTGTATAATATCTAAAAACGATCCTATAATTTCATGGGCTCCTAGTAACTTATGTCAGATTAATGCAATCCAAGCTATTATCATGTCATCTCAATTTTATTGTTCCAATTTCTCCACACCGCTCTGTACAAATGATATCAGCTTACATGGTCATAGGTTAAATCAGCAATTTGAGTACCGATCGATTATCATCTTTTAAATTAAAATGAATAATAAAATATAAAGGAAAAGTTTGAAAGTAATAAAAAAAAAATAAGTAGGATAATTGTACAAAAAGACTTCAATACCAACGCTTCTTATTTAAACAGCTATTACATGCATACGTAATAACAAACGAAATAAATAAATAAATAAATTAGAGGAAAAATTAATTCAGTTGGGAAACCTTTCTATTTCAAAGATAGTGAGTCAATCTCCTGAAGCATAATATCCTCTGTACCATCTTTAGCATCTTCCTTCTCTTGTCTTCTTTCTATTATTTTAAACAGACATAAGAGGATTGAGGACATTTGATACAATAAAATTTTAAAAGATGCAAAATTTTCTATATATTATTAATTTTTGTATGATTTACCTTCTTCAAAATATAAAGTTATGCATTATCTAAAACGTGTAATTGTTCTTGAAGTTTGGAATTCTAACTTTTTGTCAATTATACTAATTAAAAAGAAGAACGTCTTCTTCTTTTGTATAATATTTAAGAAATAAACAACGTTATTCAGTGAACATGGTGTTATGAATAGCAATTGCTCTGCCGGCATATTCCATGATGCGCGCTAGCAGAAATTGTTCTACACAAAAATGATAGAGCAATTGCATTCATAGTAGAAGCAAATGTGTCTATAGTCCTATAAACGCAGTTGAAGACTACATGTTCATAGTGGGAGAGAGCAATGGCTATGCAAATATAAATGTCTTCGAACTAATAACGCACATAATATGTAGTATTCAGCCTATAATTAGAAGACCTTGCATCTGCATACTATTTAGGACTTTTTTCACATTAATTTTGCAATAACCTTCTCTTTGCTTACAGAGTTTTAAAATATATCGATTTATATTTACAACCATTGAATATTTTTTCCTTTATTCTGATGACGACCATTGCCATTAATCAGTGCAATAACGACACTAAGCAAGCCAAATGCGTAGTTTTCTTGAACCATTGCTATTCCAATCACTTATGCATACAATTACATTTTCATCTTCAAAACAATATCTTAATAAATTTAATTTGACTTTGAATAGTTTTGCATATATAGATGTAAATAAAAACAATCAAAAAAATTCTTTATTTGTTGGTTCAGGAAATAAAGTCGCAGATATTGCAGAAAAAAAAGTTCTGCAACAGCTGCGACATTAATTCCATCACTAACAACCAAGGACAGCATTATATTATTAAAATGAAGAGAAAGAAATATTCTTTTTTTTTAAGATAAACATTCAGATAAATCGACGGCGTTTATCTATTGACAGAGGTTACTGCGGCACCAACATCGATTCAATACGTGTACATGTTTATCCCATTGAATTAGAAATATGACTCCACGGAAACCGATACATCCTTGTCACTATGGCTTAAGTTTATTGGTGTAACATGTACACGAGTGCATTAATCACCTGCATATGGCATTGATGTCTTCCAGATGAGAATGTTCTACACACAGGCAAATTTTCACAATGTACATTACTTAATGAAACAAGGTTTTCAGCAATTTTGTTTACAGTAACTTAACAGTTTGCTAGTTCTTTGATCGATAACCATGCTTCGTAAAAACTCGGTCACAAATACAAACGATCTTTGTCATCTGTCATCTTTCATGATTTTTATTTTTATACAGGGAATGACCTTTAGTATTTTAGTATTTAGTACTTAATTACAGTTTGTCACTTACACCTGTCATTATGTGAAATATTTAATCATTTAGATACACATGAAGTACTCGTTTAAAAGCAATATGATCGATTAAATGTGCATATTAAGTTAATGTTTCAACCATGGACAGTCACGGTAATAGCTAAGAGCAATTGGTAGAAGGTTCTTTCAGTGTTCAGAAGGTTGTGAGTTCGATTCTCGGCTGCGACTGATCTGTGTTGATAGAAAAAAATTGGTACCGACTGTTCTTTTGCCATACGCTCGACATTTTGAATAGAATGTTGCAGGTCCGTCGGATGAGACCTAAAAAACTGAAGTTCTGTGTGAGGTTAGACGTTGGCGCGATACAGATCCCTCACTGCTCAATGGCCGTGTCGAGTAAAGGTCAAAATATGAAGCAATTCACTGGTATTTGGTGACTTCTTTATAAAAATAAATCATTCTCGAATGGGAGGTAAAACAACAATCGATTAATCAATCAACTGACCATAGAATTACGATTATTTAAACAAGATTCTTAATATTCCTGTTGACATAAAACATACATTTAATTTAGTTTTTTCTTACTTTTATATGCTTAATTTCACTCAAAATATATTTTAAATAAAACAAAATGTTTATTATATTAGTCAGTTTTGATGAAACATACGTAACTTTTAACATCCCTTACCGCATCACTACTATGAAAAAAACGATTCATATATTAACTGCGTTTCAAACAATACAGGACGGAGAATTCTTTGGATCCTTAATTTTTTTTAATTTTTATTAAAAGCAGTTACAGTTGTTTTTGTTTTTTTTTTTTAAGAAATAAAACTAATAATGTTTTAATTAAATTAACAGAATGTAGTTAACATCTGTCAATAAACCACATGTATTGAAATGACTTTGAAAGGGGTACAGTCAGTTTGCGGACGTTATGAAATAATCAACACTCCATGTATTTACAATGTAACAGTAGCAAAAAAAAGTGTAGAAATGAAAATTACAAATTTCAAAAAATATTTGGTTTTTAATGAATAGTTCAAAATAATAATGCATTTTCAATCACTTTTTCTCTAGAACTAATGTTGAAATGAATTCCTTGAATAAGAGTGAAAGAACGAAAAAAGTGAATTATTCTTAAAACTAAAAAAATCATAGTATTTTATTTAAGAAAATGTCTACAGGGCGCTTGTTATGCTAGCGCTCATATATCAGAAAAAAACAATCATGACTAAAATTTGCTATGGATAGTTATATACTTACTGTTTCTCTTGTTCTTTTTGTATCTACATATGATGTAGATCAGTGCAATTGCCACGGCGACAACAACCGATACGACAACGATGATTATGATTATCCAAATAGGAAAACCGCTGACTTTCACTTCATTTACTCTGGATCCACAGTGGTCATTTCTGAATATAGAAGTGATTTTAAAATGAAACAATCTTTAATGAAATCAATATAGCATGTTTTATCCCAAGATTCTTTTTGCAATGCTAAAGTCGTGATATATCTTTGTATTTTACGTAATATTTAACATTCCAGATTTCAATGGCATATTCAAAACAAATTAAAGAAAATTTTCCAGTAGGTGATGATAACTTTTAATTCTATGTTTTTCATCTCAATGTTACTTGTGAAAAAAGTTTCTATTAGAAATTATTATTATTCTATTCTATTAGAATAGGTTATTCTGTGAATGAAGCAGAGTGAAACTTTACTAGAAATGGAATTTTTGCATTTTACTGTTTAATGATTAAATCACCGCCAGTTGATGCCTAATGAATTGCAGTAAGAAATTAAGGTACAAATTGCTGTGTATCAATAAAGCTTGCTGCCAAAAAACAAGTTGCCGTGCTGTAAGAATTAGTGATTGGAACTTAGTGTATTTAAGAAATAAATAACACGTTTATAAACTTCAATGGGAATTGAAGTGGGTATGTCACGTGATCAAATCTTTTCAGAAGATTTGATCACGTACCGATCCACTTCAATTCCAATTGAAGTTTATAAACTTGTTATTTATTACTTATATATACATTTGAGACAGACAATTGAATATTATCGAATTTTAATTATTGCACTTACCGTCCGCCGTAGATTTTGAAAAATGACGCAAGGTGTAATTCGGCTTGCATGGCGGTTACGCTTCGAATTTATTAGGCTAAGGAATCTATTTCGAAGGGAATATTTTGTGAAAGGCTACTTGTAATTTGTAATAGTGAACAGATGGTTGTCTTGGAATATTTTTATTCGTGAAAATGATAATTGGTGCTGAAAAGACACAAGAAACACGTCCGAAGTTTGATGATAAAAAGTTGGAGGAATTTCGGTCGCCGGAAAGGAATGGATAAATCCGATAGATTGAGACACTTGTACGGGCCATTTAATTTGCAATTTGATCAAAAATCATTCTACAGTTTCAGTCATTAAAGGCATACATGTACTGATCTTATCGTAAAACACTGATAAACACGGAGACACTGGCGACAGCTTTACATTGGACTGCGAAAACGCCGAAGTGTTTGGCAGTTGTTCATGGCATGAATGCAATATTTTCCAACAGATTTACACATTTATCGTGAGTAAAATTTAAAGATAAAAATAAAAGTTTAACATGAAAATTTAGCCAAAGGTCTACCAAAAAATAAGGACGCACGTTAGAGACTGTGCAGCTGACAAAACTTCAAAAATGAAAAAAAAATAAACAAACGCTAGCCTCCTAGTTTTCTCTGTGTACATAGGTTGAATCGATAGCCCCAAAACTGTAGGAAAAACTTGTTTGCATTTTAAATAAAATAATTATCATTTTACTTGCTTATTTTGTTCCTTTTTATACATGAAAAGCAAGTAGAGCAGATCATTTTATAATTTATGTACCGATAGGTATTATTGCGCCGTGTGATTAGGTAACGTATTGACCTCTGACCTCTGACAAACTTCATACAGAATTGAAGATATTTTCTCTGTATTTTATTTTATGGAGTGATACCACAAATGTATATATTTAGCATTGACGTATATAAACAAGTATATATATTATTGTACTCTCTGCAAAGTTTTTTCTCTTGTATTATTTTCTTGCTATCTTTTACGACTAAATCAGAAGCTAGAAAATGTTATCACAAATCATCAATAAGCCCGTGTTTTTGACTGTTTACCACTTTCACTACGTGACGTCAAACGTTTTAATTTGTGGTTGAGTAGTTTTGAACATCCATTTTTGTTCACAGTAATAAAAGTACACCTCTGACCACCCTTAAAGCTTAAGGATTTTCAGTCGCATATATCATGTATATATTTAATATTATATATTCTCGTGTGTTTTACCTTTCAGTATACATACATAATGCACAGATGACAAGAGGAAGCTTTAAGATAACGAACATAGAAAAATCTACAAAAATAAAAAAGTGTGAGCAGGACAAAATACACGATTCCATGGGGTTTCAGAGGGGCGGGATGAATGCCTAGGAGTGCCCTAGAGGAATAACCATTATATTGTTGAAAGCTGAACACATTTAATAAAATGCACCGTCAGACGGGTATATAAAGTCTTCGAATTCGTTACACTCGATTGCTTACTCGAAACTCGTGGCTTACATGTAGTATTTCTTTCGTGGTCTTATATGTTTTTGCATTTATCCCTAGTTTTTATGTTTATTTTCTGTTTGTAAATAATATAATGACCTCTAATTTTCATTATAATTCGGTCCTTTTATAGACCACCTACAACGAAAAACCTTTAACTGCTAAGATATAGGCTATTTATATAAGCTTAAGGGTTGTAGGGGTTATGGATGGACGGGAAATATGGCGGATTGTGCCTTTTGGCGAGTTGTGTACTGCTTGAACGATCATTTCCTGCTTTTTTTTGAATTAATAAAACTCTCTGCTTCCCTTAGTTTGCTGTCCTATTTTATAGCATTTGTTTTCCAGTCCTTCATTCATGTGTCTTTTTTCAACTCCTTTTATTTCTCTATTTTGAAAGAAAAGATATGACAGTTTTAATGTAATAGTAGTTATGATAACTTTTTTCTTGCTTCTATTTTTGGTATACAGTTTCCTTCTTGAGTGAATTGATTTGCACTCCTCTAGAATTCGATACTTTATGGTCTGATTGCTTCATTATTTCAAATGATAGTTAATCTACTAGATCTACGTTTTAAGCATCTCTTTTTTCCCTTTTTGACACTTTTTTTTTAACATTCCTTTTTTACATTTCTTAATAAACTATAATCTCCTTTTAGGTTGACAGTTTTTATCCCTATGTTTGCTTATTTAAGATAGCTTTAATAGAGAATACTTTTTCATAAAGTTTCTTATTTCTTTCCTGTCATTATGATCGCCATCTTTGTATTTAATCTACTTCTGGAGTTTTATGAAGAGACTTACTTTTACATTCGACAGCTGACTTTTACATTTTAGTAATTGGAGTTTGTCTATGTTTAAATTGTAAAAGTAAGTCTCTTCATAAAACTCCTCTATTCCAACTTTCTCAGTTTCTTAGATTATTTTCACATTATTATTTTTACCCTTTTTCCACTGAATAAGGGCGAATTTATTTTTTTATTGTTATTTTCGTCGTGCATAGAATAGCACCCGTTTCTTCATTTCTGAACAAGAAGTGGATTTTTTAAAAAGAAATTTCTCCACCTATTTATCTGTTTTTCTTAAATATTCCATCCTTGAGAGGGGCATATATTTTATTCAGGAATGAAAGTAAGTAAATTTGAAGATACCCAAAAGATTTGAAGATAAGGTTCTCAAAACAAATTAACAAGTTGATTCATTATTGATTGACATGTAGAAGACGGGCACACATTGGTCAAAACAACATCTTTGAAGCCTTGTCAAAGAGAAGCAAAGCGAAGCTTAATCTCAGCAGAAAGAAATACCGCTAGGTAATCAGGGTCTTTTTTAAGATCTTACTTAGTTTTTGTATATAATCCAGTGGAATTATTCACCAATTTAAAGCATTGGCTATCTATTGAAAGGATAATATACATCTTTTCAATACGAAGACATTTAAATATGAATAAAAATATATTAAAGGAGCGTATGAAGAAACAGAAATGTGATGCTATTCCATGGAATCATTTATGTTAATGATATTTACGATATATGTTTTAAAAAAAACTGATTATATATGTATATTGTAAAAGCGTAGGTAGAGGTATGTTGGGGGGGGGGGGGGTCCTACATTTATACGACTCTGTTGAATTATAAATTGATGGACAGGGGTTATCAGAATAGGTACAGTTTTGTTTATAGGTGATCCCAATGCCATGGAATCTTTCCTCAAATATAGCACACCGCCCATCTGTAAAAAAAATATGGTATACTTATATTTTATTAAATTTGAATTGTTAGCTATTTGAGCAGCTGTAGTAAACATATATATTTGATGAGTACACTGTACATTGAATCATACACTTACATTGAATATATCGTTGAGGGGTACATACTTCAATTAATCCCGTCAAATTTTCATTCAAAATACAGTGATATTGCAGAGGTTTGCAGTTTACGTCATTAAACTGGTGACATTTTTTCCGTCTGGCAGCCGCTTCAAACTCTTCTTTATTTTGTGGACATTCCGATACACTGCAAGTTGAATTAAGGGAGGCCCTGCAAGCCGTTTTCGACGTCTCAAAAGAACATTTTTGTTCAAAGAAAAATGTTGATATTATTAAAATCTAAGGACAAATAAAAAATAAAATTATTATAGAAAGCAGCTATGCTTTTATGCATTTCTAAGTTTTTGTGAACCACAACAATGAACTGTTTTGGCTACATTTCATGCAAAGGATGACCATAGTTCTGCAGGTTTGAAATGATCGAGGTAAATATAGTAGAACGGTACATCAATGCTTGTAAAAATAGAGAAATTCAGCTAAGTAATTTGAATATTTATTATAACTAAGAATTTTTCATCAAAATTTATTTCAAAATGCACTCATTTTATCAAACTATTAGATTCGAGAATCATCTTGGAGATTTAGAGAGGGATAATGTCAAAGCCCAAACGCACGCTTATAAAGAATACAAGTGGATAAGAGAAATTGTGATTCACAGTAAGATAAAACGAAATGTATGATATGAAAATAGGATATGTTGTTATGAGAGTTACCAGTAAAAAACTTAAAGGTCATAATTTTATTAAAGAAACAGCAAAGAGAAGCTCGTGTGTATGGAAGCCTCTTGAGTCCAGTTCATAAAAAGACATATTCTTAGTGGGTTTTAAACGGACCTATATCGGTGGGTAGGAAAAAAATCTTGCGTCAGCCAGATAGTTATAAATTGAAGGCTGCCGCTAGGATTCAGTTATCAGGTAACCACAAAATAATATTAAGTGGTGGCCGGCATATAAAAGATGTTTTTCTGACACGTAATACTAGAAAGCTAAAGTGTTTTTTTTTCAAATTTCTAGAAAAAAATTCTAGAATTCTAGATTACATGTACAGTCAAATATATAATTTTTTTTTGTTTAACGTTATCATAAGGAACCATTTATGCCAAAAAAAAAAAAATTTCATCATTTAACCCAAACAACTTCACCCTCTGAATCTAAATTATTTCACTTGAAGAATTACTTTAAAGTTGATTTACCGTGATAAAATATGCCAAATCAGTTATATGGAACATCTTGAGTACTACTTCTTTGTAACTATTGAAGTCTCTCTAGGTTCTGCAAAAAAAGAAAACATGCATTCACCAGAAAAAATAATAAAAAATTAAAACATTATATTCAGAATTACTACTCTAAATGTGAAAAGATGTCGAGCCCATATCCATTTTCAATAAAGGACTCTACCCAGAAAAAGTACCCGGGATCTGATGGTGGACATGCTTTTTCTGGGAAAATATTCTTATTTATCATTCTATTATCGATATTTTGCCATTTCTGACAATTTTGGAGGCTTTTGGGGATTCTTATGGTGTCAATCAAAAAGCCAATTTGTTATTTATGACATTATATTAATAAGCCAATGACAAAATTTTCTACTTAATGAGAGATAAGTCTAAAAATTTGGTACAACCCGTGTTTTTCACTATAAAATCAAGGAAGAACGTAAAACATTTAACCCCCCCCCCCCCCCCCCCCCCGTGAAACACAATCCCTTCAACGGATAATTTCGACTGTCATTTCAAAAATTCATCGACTGTAACATTGTATTTTCCTAGTATATATGCATAATTTTATATGCATAATACATTAAAAAAGATTTTACAAACATTATATCACTCCAAATACTATTTCAAGATATGATGATGATTTCTAACCTGATTTCAGTGGAGAACATCATTTACCCCCTTTTTTTAAAGAGTTGAAATTCGGGACATTCTACAATTTAATACTGGTATTAAAATAATTAATCATTTACCATTGAACTGTTCTTTGTATTAAAAAATGATTTCATAGACAAGTTGTCATTAATATTGAATTAAATGGTTATAAAATAAAGATGCGATAATAAAGAGTTAGCGTGCGTAGATTTTAAAGGTATGCGTAAATATGTGAAATGAATTTCATAGCATAATATACATGTATAATTTTCTTAAGAAAACAAAAATTGGAGTGCGTGTAAGCAAACATAAATCTGTACCTTTTATCATCTAGAGAGAAGGATTTTATATCTTCAAAACTTGTTCATCAGACCTAAAAACGATAAATATCGACGAATATCCCTTGTGCACACGTTTATTCAATCAGGAAAATATTGTTATGTCATGTAGCTCACGTAGAAGAAAAAAATCTTAAAAACAAATATTGAGAAAAAAAACAGGATCAAGTACACAAATCTTTCTATTAAGGAAATTTTTATGATGGGACATTTTCAATCTGACTTCCTTCTTCCTTCTGTCAAACAGAAATGAATTCAACCTTGAGAAAACACAAAAATTAATATTAAGCTTCTTCCTTTATCTTTGTCTTACAAAATTTGAATAGTACATGTATCATTTAATTACAATGTAATTAAATTTATTTCGAGATGAAATTTTTGGGAAAACAAGGATGCAGGCATTATTTTTGTAGATCGTCGCTAAATTCACGCATTTGTTCACTTTTTTCACAAATAAACTAAATATATGTAATTTTCAAAGCTTTAGCTTGCATGCTTTAAATCCCCCATCACTTTTAAGCTAACTCGGAGCTTAGATCATGTTTTTACAACTACATTTATGTAATTATACCCCCGGCGAACGAAGTTGGGGGGGGGGGGTAATATTAGTTTCATAGTCATTTAGTGACAGGGTATGGGATGATACCTGGTTAGTAAATCTCATACCTGGCGAGGCGGAGCCGAGTCAGGTATGAAATTTACTAACCAGGTATCATCCCATACCCTGTCACTAAATGACTATGTAACGAATTTACCCCACCGATGAAACATTTACGTTTTATCTGTAGTTTATAAATGGTTTTCTCTGCTAAATGCTTTATCGCGCTTATACTGTGCCTATTATGACGTCACTTTTGTGTTTGTGACGTTATACATCGACCGGGTATAGATTTACTGACCGGGTATGGATTTACAACTGACCGGGTATAAGTAATCCACCGCATTCACGTGACAGACTTCAACCAGTCGTAAGCCAGGATTTCACAGAAAAATCAACAGAGGTGGGGTAAATAGGAATTATTACCTTGTCCGTCTTTCCGTCTGTCTTGCTGTCTAGCTATTCGTCTGTCTAGCTTACTGTCTGTCTTTCTTTACAAAGTTGTCCGGTCCATATCTTTATTACGGAGGAACATTAGAATCTACTACTCCACACATAGGGTGTGTCATGACCTTGACCAAAGGTTATTTGAGGAAGTTCAAGGTCACTGGAAGAAAAATTTCATAATACGTGTCCGGTCCATATCTTTCTCATGGATAAACTTGGTAGGTTCTCATTTCAAACAAAAATTTCTCATGACCCAAGAGTGTGTCATGATCTTAAACCAAGGTTATTTGGGGAACATCATGGTCACTGGAATAAAAATTTCATAATTCGTGTCCGTTCCATACCTTTCTTTTGGATAAACTTGGTAGGTTCTCATTTCACTTAAATATTGCCCATGACCTATTGGTGTGTCATGACCTTGACTTGATCCAAGGTCATCAGTGCAAGTTCATGGTCACTGAAAAAAAAATGCATGATTCATGTTTGATACCTATGTTTATTTTGGAATAACTTACATCTGAAAAACCTAGCGGGGGTATTTTGTCCCGTTTCACTATATAACATTAAATTTCCACCATAGTAAATTAATATACCAGAGTAGCAACTATAGTTACGGAAGGTTTCAATTTTAAACTATACTTCATTAAAATTTCAAAGTTTTTTCTTCAGTTTTACAATTTGTATAATTTTTATACCCCTGTAAACGAAGTTTCGGGAAGTATATAGTTTTTGTTTTGTCTGTACATCTGTCTATCTTTCTGTATCTCTGTTTGTCTGTCTCTCTGTCTGTCTCTCAATCTCTCTCTCTCTATCTGTCTCTCTGTTCGCAAAAACTATAACCTTGCCGATAACTTAGAATTTAGTGGAGCTATGGCTTTCAAACTTTACAAGTGTATTCCTTATGATAAGACCTTCTTTGGGTACCAACAAATTTGACTTTCTGACGTTGACCGTTGAGATTGAGCCACTTTCACACAAAAATTCCGAACTTTTGAACAGTAGATGACAGGACTTTTATACTTCATATGTGTATTTTTCGTGGCAATGCCTTTCCTTTGATACCAACAGCCTTGATCCTTTGATCTTTACCTTGGAAGTGTCCGTATTTAAACCAGAAGTCTCTGTCAAGACTGTAGCTCTACTGGTTTGTACTTATAACAAAGGATGAGAAAAGAAGCCGTTGCCATCATACATGTACCAAAATTGTAGGAGTAGCGTTTTAAAGGAATTTGACAGACATTTCTTTTTTCAATAACAATGACAAGACTTCATTGACATCAAATATCAAAAACGAAAAAAAAAAAGAAATAAAAAAATAAACTATTCCATGTTCCTTTGTTTAATCTACTTGTGTGCCAAGTAATACTGAAATCAGACCAAAATTGTAGGAAGAGTAACGTTTTCTAGGAACTTCACCGACATAATTATTTTTAGTAAACATGACAACACTGTTCCTCAGTTTTTGATTTCGATGAAGGGTGTTGCCATGGTTACTAATCAAAGATTGATTTTACAATTTTTAAACTTTACCACTACAAGTGCGCTTCACAGCATAGTCGCCGATTAACGACATTTTTTTTTTAGCATGTAGCACGACTGGCTTTCTCTCGAGGCATGCAAGTTGCATGGTAGCCGTAGTATAAAAACAATTAACTAATCAAGTCATTAAAACATTTCTGAAAGACCTGAAATGCAATAAAATATAATCATAGCGGCTGCCGATTTTAACAATGGTACAGCTCGTGTAACCATAGCGCACATCAATTTAACCATTGCGGGCCGCCATGGTAAAACCCCTTGTGCAGAACACTTACCGGGCTATAACTTTTGAATGGTAAGGGATATGGCTTTCATACTTCATATATGTTATCCTTGTGAGGAGTCCCTTCAATAAATACCATGAACTTTGATCCAAGAGTTTGACATGTTTTTAAAAAGCAAACCTTGACCAAAACTTTTAAATTTTAAATATATTCAAATCTTGTGATAAAACCTTTCAATTAATATCAAAAACTTTCACCCTTTTACTTTGTTCTTGGAATTTGACCTACGTTTGAAAATATTTAACCTTAGTTATAACTTTTGAATGCCTAGGCCTAGGGTTTTCAAACTTCACATATGTATTTTTCTTGCCAGGACCTTTCATTGGATTCCAATTACTTTAAGCTTTTGACCTTGACTTTGGAGATTTCCGTACTTATGAAAAAACTTTAACCTTTGCCATAACGCTAAGGGCTAGTTACCATATACTTCACATATGTAATTCTTGTGAAAAGTCCCTTCATTAGATACCAAGAACTTTAACGCTTTGAACTTGGAGTTTGACATACTTTTAAAAAGCAAACCTTGACCAAAACGTTTCAAGGGTTAGGACTAGTGTTGTCATACTTTACATATTGCATTCCTGTGGCAAGATATTTTATTTGATATTAATACCTTTGATCCTTTAACCTAGACCATAGAGTTTTACCTACTTTTATTAAAATTACTCCTGGCCATAACTTCTGAACAGATAGGACTAGGGTTTCCATACTTTACATATGTATTTTTTGTGGCAAGTCCTTTCATTGGATGCCAATTACTATTATCTTTTGACCTTTAACTTTTATATTTCTCTGCTTATGAACAAAACTTTAACATTGGCCTACTTTCATATTTCAGAGTTGTATTTTCAGTGAGTTTGCATTTGATAAAAGGTTTAATCTTCGCTGTTACCATACGAGGGCTTCAGTGTTTCACAAACACAGCTTGTTTCTACACTTATTTCGTACTTCAGATATTCTCTTTTAGCTTTATTTTTTTTTTCATAAGTATTCCAAGTGTTTAAAGAGAATCAGTTTTAGTTAATCTCCCCCTGTAACCAATACTTTTCTTTTCATCAGAAGTTTGCTAGAAGACCTAAAAATCTAAACTAGTTTTCCAGTTCTGTACAGAATCTTATTTGAACTTCCGGATGATTACGATGGTTAGTGTCAACGTCTTTGACTTGCTTTCTTCTGTTTTTGTCTCAGGTTAGCAATTTCAAGATAGTGATCACTATTTTCGTCTGCATTTCTGTATGATCTTGTATCAAGTGGTGATCTTTTCCATTTTATGGTTTTAAGGGGTAGTAAAATTAGCTGACTGTGACAGGCTCTAACGTCTTTAGACTCATTAACATTCCTAGGGAGCCTACTTGTAGTTGAAAGAAGAAGTAAAATGCGTAAATCTATCCTTGCCAGTACAAAACCTCGATACATGTACAACAAAATTTTCTTCTATAATGCAAGGTAATTTGGGTCATTGTATCTCAGGTCAAATTGAAGGACCTCAGAGATGGGTATGCCTACCTGCGCATAGATACACTAATACACTCATCAACCTTTTCCCACCCGTTCTTTGATAGCAGCTCAACTTAAAGAAGAAAAATATGTTATAAACATTAAGGTGGATTTTTGCACGTTAGCTTTGAAAACAGCTCTTCTATAGAATGGGACCTAAAAAGTGGTCCTTTAGATGAAAATTTGTCACATAAATCATTACAATGCAAAAAAAAAAAACAAAAAAAAAAAACAAAAAACAAAAAAAAAAAAAAAAAAGAAACGAAAAAGAAGAAAACACACAAGTTTAGGTTTTGAGCAGAAATTGTAGCCTCATTGATCCACAGAAAACCATAAAGTTTGGTTCAAAAAATGTAAGGACGAAGTATCTAAAACTGTCAAGGTCATTTAAGATTAGACAGGATTGATGTTTGCAATCATAGTTATCAGTGAACGTAGATTAACTGGATCTGGAAAGAGTCTTTCTTACAATTACAGAAGATCTAATAAGTGTAGCCTTCTTTTTAAAATTAAATGAAGAGAAAAAAATTAAAATGAACGTTGTTTATGAATTTTACATTTATATCTCTTTAATTTCAATGAGTTCAAGGTATCTCGTTTTGTTGATAAATTTCATTTAATAGATACATTAGATTGATTGATTGATTGATTGTATATTGTTTAACGTCCCTCTCGAGAATTTTTCACTCATATGGAGGCGTCACCGTATGCGGGGAAGGGCTTCAAATTTTGACCTTTACTCGGCACTCAGGGCCATTGGGCAGTGAGGGATCTTTATCGTGCCAACACCTGCTGCTGACACGGGGCCTCGGTTTTTAAGGTCTCATCCGAAGGACTCGCAACTTTCACTTCAAAGTGCCGAGCGCATGGCGAGAGAACAGTTGCTACCCATTTTTAATCGACTTAGGTCAGTCGCGGCCGAGATTCGAACTCACGACCTCCCGTTCACAAAGCGAGCGCTCTACCGACTGAGCTACCGTGAACGGTAATAGATACATTAGATAAGATTGAATGCATCTACATATACAAATAATTGCTTAAAATACATTTTTAAAAAAATGTCATTTTTACTTTCATATTTGAGGAAGAAGATACGATTTGTTTTAATCCGTTTTATATTTCCGCTTGCATTGTGACCTAGTAAACTATCATTTAGCACTAAAATAAACGTTCATAATATTCATTCCGAAAATTATTAGTTAAAAGTCTTTTATATCGTGAGTTTAATCTGATTCAATTATATTGAGTTACATATATGAAAATAAATGATATCAAATTAGATATTAAGAAAATTAAAAGATAGAGAACGCCTAGCTTTGTGTCAACATGGTTACACTGTCGTTTTTATACAATGAGGAGACCATGAACATCATATCAATCCACTATTATATAATAAATCTTTTCCATGTTACCTCCAGATAAAACAATTATCTTTGTCATTCTTGCGAATAAAATGTAAACTAATTATAAGATAGAACAATGATACTTTTGATGAATTTTTTTTACAAGAATAAAGAATTTTACAAGAATACAATTCGTATCATTAATTTAAAAACCATAATATTTTTATTTATGTTTGTGATGAAAGTTAAAATATACATGTGAACCACCTAAAACACAATTAACGTTTACCAAATATGATAAGAATATAGCTTTCTGATAACTTTTGATATAATATATATGACACACCGAAAAGAACTAATTTCAATTTGGTTGAATACTTGTGTATTCACTAGATTCAAGACGAGGATGATTAATAGTGATCTAATTTTGTTTTTAATTGACTCTTACTTACCTTATGTACATTAAAAAGGACATACCTTGCTTTAGTTATTGATTGCAGAATAATTAAGTTGTCTGCATGTGTTGCAGTAAATCCCCTATGTTTGTTTCGGTATAATAAAACAGTTATGGAATGTGAACTCGAGAAATAGCAAATTAATGCTTCCCCTCTGCAGGAAACTATTTCTCTCGGCTGCTTCGCCGCCTCGGGAAATAGTTTCCTCCCTCAGGGAATCATAAATTTGCTATTTCCCTCGTACCCATTCCATAACTGTATAATATAACACAACAGTTGGATTCACCAGTCAAGTCTCAACGAACAAATGTACCCTTTATAAATGTAATGAAATTTATACCCATAAATTACTGCACAGTGTAGATACGATTCAAAATATTTCATATCTAATTATATTCAAATGCAATATTCTCAATCAGCAATGATCTGATTAAAAAATTAGTTGACCTACTTGTTCCGCAATTCAACGATAAGACCATATAATATTCAGCATATACGTAATTACTATTTTGTTATATTAGAAAAATAAAATTATTTATGTATTTTTTTCAAAATGTAATCCAAATTTTATTTCGATTTCGTTTTAATACATAAAACATTTTTTCTTGCATTATCATTTGAGTAAATGATCCATTTGTTATAAATATATTCAACGATTTCTTGATGGTTAAAACGTAACAAAGGGGAGCAATCAAAAGTTGAACCCGCTTTTGATTGGTTAGTTTTGATCTTGAATTTCGAAACTCGAATTTTGAATCTCGAATTTCGAATCTCGTATTTCTAAACTTGAATCTCGAATGAGCCTTCTGGGCTTTCGTAAGTACACGATGAAATAAATATCAATGTAACGTTGTTTAAAATATTATAATAGCAAAAATTAATTAACCCACAAGATGATAAGTAAAAATGAAATGTTGCATGCATTTTTTTTAAAATACATTTTTTATTTGAAAATGTAAAAACACAGGAAAAAACAATTCAGTTAAAAAGCTGCTTTCAGTGAAGTTCAGTGGCCATTCAGCCACTGAATGGCATACATATCAGGTACATGTACCTCTCAGTTGCCTTTTAGTCACATTTCAAGTACCTTACAGCCACCATTCAGCGGACATTCCCGTTGACTTTCAGTAACCTTTACTTCGTTTTTCAGTGAAATTTTAGCCTAAATTAACCATTTTTTTAATCACAGGTTGTTAGATTATTCCCATACATTTTCCTTTACAATATTATTAATGAATTTTTTTTATCAAATCTTAACTGCGTTTTTTTTTTTTCTTAACGTGATAACCATAAACTGGTAATCGCAGTTCGAGGTTCAATTGTCTGTAAATTGTTTGCTGAATTGTTAAACTTTGATCATAAACTTAATTTACTTTCTATTACTCTCTAAATCGGTGATAAATATTCAATTTAAAATGATATTAAGTACTATTCCACGTAAGAATCAGGCATGGGGGGCACATGAGGTGTCTCAGATTTTTTTTAAACTTTGCATGCTGGTAGAGTATACTTAGTGACTTCCTAAAATAAATTTATTTTTTATCAAATCAGCGTCTGGTTTCCATGGCAACAGAAATACTCTTTTCGGCCTATCATGACTGAAATTCCCTTAAAAAATATGCAAAATTGCCAATTTTCAAGTTTGAATTAAAACAAGATAGGAAAAGGTATCACAATTACGTTTATTTCTCATTAAAATACAGCTCAACTAGTAACTATTCATAAATAATTATAATATAATTATGTCCAGTAAGGTGTTCTAATTTTAGACAGAAAAGGGGAGATAATGCTTAAATGCAAAAACATGAAAATATTGATTTTAAGGTGATTTTCGGCTATTAAAAAATATAAAAACCCAACACCCAAATCAAAAGATTATGTTTTTTCCAAAAACACCATACCCTGTGGCTTACAAAAGTATAAAAACATTTTTGTGCAAATTATATTAAATATCCGAAAATTATAGATGATTTTCATACAAAAAAGAGAAATTTCACTATTTTTGTCAAAGTCCAGTATATGCCATAGATATATACATCTGAAATTAATATTACATTTCTAAACAATTTCTAATTATTTTCAACTCAAAATACAACAACACAAGTGCCTTTTTGCAATTTAACAAAACATTTCCATGAACAGTGAAACTTTCTAATTTTGAACTGAAAGGGGGAGATAATCCAAAATATGCAAAATCATGAAAATATCAATTTTAGGAGATTTTCAGCTATCAAAAAAAAAAAAAAAAAAACACTCAACTTAAAAGACTGTACTAATTCCACAGACATCATACCCTGAAGCTTATAAAAATATAAAAACATTTTTGCGCAAATTATCATGAACATCTGAAAATTATGGATGAGTTTCGAACAAAAAAGAAAAATTTTTAATACTATTTTTGTCGAAGTCCATATGCCATAGAAATACAGGGTATACAACTGAAATGAATACAAATCTAAAAAAATTTCTTTTTATTTTAACTAAAAATACAACAACACAGGTATCTTTTTCAAAAATAAATATTGTCATACTCATGCCCTGTAAAATCTCTCTAATTTTATACTGGCAAAGGGGAGATAATCCAAATATGCAAAAAACAAAAATATAGATTTTAGAGGATTTTCACTTTTTCAAAAATATAAAAATCAAACAGCCAACAGAAAAAGCTGCATTTTTTCAAAAGACATCATACTCTATGGTATATGAAATTAAAACATTTTTGTGTAAATTATTGCATGTATTAATATTGGGGGTGAGTTGGGGGGATGATTTCTAACAAAAATGAGCGATTTTACTTTTCTCTGTCAACGTCCAGTATACGCCATAGATGCCTGCATGTAAAATGAATTTTACAGTTTAAAACAATTGTTTTAAATTTTCCAGTTCAAATACAACACAATTCTATGCTTTTTTTTTTCCAGTAAATCAATGTAATAATTTTTATGTCTGCCCACTAAGATGCTCTAGTTTAACTGAAAAAGGGAGATAATCCAAAAGTGCTAAAACCTGAAAATATTAAATATCTGAGGCTGTTTTTGAGGTCAGAGAATATTGTATTCTTCAATTAGAAAAATCATTAAAGTGACTAAGAAAATCTTCCTAAATTGTATAATATACAACATGATTTTTATTTACAAACTGATATATATTTTATGTTGTCCTTTTTGTACATGTAATACATTTCAATCATAACTAGTACATGTAAATATATTCATGATCTGAGTGACATTTTTCACACATCACACATGTTTGCCATTCAGGTTGATCATATATTCAAATGACTTTCAAAAAATTTCAACAAAGTTGAATTCATGAAAAATAAATCTTTTCATTAAAACCTCACTACTGGGAAATATGTAAAACAGAATATCAGAATTTAACACAGTTTTTCTTTTGAAATCAACACCTACCATTTGTTTAGTAGCAGGGATGGGGTCAATTACATTGGAAAGTAATTAATTAAATTACAATTACTTTCCCAAAACCTTCAATAAATTACCATTACCATTACATGGATTTTGAAATGTAATTAATTAAATTACAATTACTTTGCAAATGTAATTAATTAAATTACTAATTACATTCAAGAATACACGTATAAAAGTAAATAGTCATGTATATTCCTTTACATTTATAACAGATTATTTTACAACATTTTTTACAATAATATTATTAAAAGCTTTATACATTTTTTTTCAAATACTGTGTCCCCAAACCTAATATATCTTTGATTAATTTGAAGATTTTCCTGCCATGCTGTGGATAATCCCTTCCACTGGGGTATTTGTGAGAAAATGCATACATGTAGATACTGACTAGTAGAAAGTTTACAGACGATTTAACCTTAATTCATGTGTTTAAATTTTGGTTTTATTCAATCTTTTCCATAAACAAGTAATAAATTTATGCTAAATGTACTTTTGATGCTTTATTCTGCCTTTATATTTCCTTATTTCAGCATCATAGGTTTACTACAAAATGTGGGTATTTGACTTATTCTGTGCCAAACTACAAATTAAAGTCAAGGAGTATGTATAATACATCAACAGACAAAGTCAAAGGTGTGAAAAATGTTTATTTAAGAATTAGTATATGACCCCAAGACACTAATTAGCACCTGTTAATAACTTCCAACACAAGCTAAAGATATGGCCAACAAAAGGATTAGAAGCCATTGGACTCTTATTTTCCGCTGCATTTCATTTCCGGAAATATGCATAGCATATTATTTGTGATTTATCCCTTTAAATTTTTCATAAGTAAAGTTATCAAATCTGGTACTATAGGTTCTACATATGTATTTGAAAAATGTCGGAAATGAAAACAAAAAAATGTCGGAAATGAAAACGAAAAAATGTCGGAAATGAAAAGTTGATAATTACCAAAAATTCCGGAAATGAAATGCAGCCTTAATTTCATATGGAAAATTAATTAAAAGATCAAAATTTGAATTTTATTTGTAAACTTTACAAAGATAAATTTGATTTTTATTTTTTTTAAATGAAAAGGGGCATTGTATTTGAACAACAAATGAAATAAAAAGGTAAGTTCTTTTCAAGAAATTTTACTATTAAAATTTTTGGCCCCAAATATAAATTATTAACCTTTCATAGATAATGTTTATGAAATTGAGGGAGAGGAGACTGGTATTTTTCATTTATTTAAAACCAGTGTAATTGAATGTAATTGAAAAGTAATTGTGAATTACATGCCTTTTTGTAAAGTAATTAATTAAATTACCATTACTTGTAATTGAAAATTTGGTCAATAAAACATTACTTTCAATTACATCGAAAATTGTAATTAATTACAGTCAATTACCATTACACATTACCATTACCCCATCCCTGTTTAGTAGTCTCTAATAGTCTTATACCGAGACATAAAACTGTAATCTTTAGTGCTTATAAATGCATGGAAGTCGAAGATGAAAGTCACTGCCTGATAAATTTTATCCTAAGTGTTGAACTGGTCTTCTGAACTCCAGTCTTTGTTTATTTGATGATGTCATTTCCAGAGATTTCTGAAATAATAAGGTTATCAATTATCATAAAACAATTGAAATTTATTGTATAAAAGGTTTATCAAAATTGAAGTTTATGAGTCAGTATTGAGTATTCATTTATTATGGGACTAATATTTATCTTGCAATTGCTTTATTACATTTGAATAAGTTATATAAGAATAATGAAATTTTATTTTAAATAGAAATTATGAAACGTGTACAATTTATTGGGTCACAACAAATATACATTCAAACAAACATGTAAGTGGACCTGCATGACCAAGTCAAAGACTCAAAGTCATGGCAAAAAACATGATAAAAAATATTTACCGTTATGCTCTCAACAAAATGAAATTATGAATCTGCAAATTAACTTTCATAAAAATATCATGAATATTTTCTGTGAAACTGGGCTAAACACAAATCACAAATCTAAGGAATGTGATTGTGAAGTCAAGGTCAATGTTGATGCAGTTGAATGGCTTCTTAATGTACAAATGCCACATGTAGTTGTACTGTTTGTGTAAATTTTCATACAAAACAGAGAATATTATTTTTAGCATCTTTGATGTAGGCAATCGATGCCATAAATGACAAACACAGTTCACTGACATTGCACCATTGTTTTTTTTTTTTTTTTTGATTTTTTGATATGTTCTGCTTTTTTTTGGGGGGGGGGGGGGGGGGGGGGGAGAAAAAAAAAAACAAACTCAGAAATAATTTTAAATGTCAATTGTGTGTGCATGTCAGTGTTAGAAGGTGAGGGGTTGAAATATTCTTCTTCTAATCTCAAATTGTCCACTCAAATACATGTACTACATTTCTCCAACTGTACAACATGGGTGTGTGTCACTATGTATGGGATGGGGGAGGGGGCTGGACTTTAAATAAACATTTCATTTATATGTAGTAAAAACAAAGGGGGGCCCCCATCAATACTAAGTCAGTAAGTTCCTGCAGTTAATAAATCACATAAATGAATACAGTGCAAAGTGCAAACATGTGTTGCTTAATTTTAAATACATCAATTTAAGCATACATGCATATCTCTACATACGACACAGACTGATCCTTACCATTGAAATGTTTCGTCATCTTCCAGTTCAAGACTGTGAGATAAAACTCTACTGTTTCAGTCACTTGGCATTACATTGCTTGCATATGCCTGGAATTTTTAAGAAATTAAATAAAAAAAAATATGTTCCTTTTAACATGTCTATAAAATCATATAATTATGCTACTTCACTTTTTTTTTAATATAGAAGTGAACACAATAATGTCTTAATGGACTGCATCATCAAATACTTGAAGAAATTACCCTCAAACACCTTTAATCTGGCCAGATTTTACAACAATTGTATATTACAGAACATACATATGTAGGTATCAGGTCCGTTTGCATCATCTACCTGTTCGCGCGAGTCGGTTTGTGCAGGGTTTGTTCTTGTTCGTCCTTATGTCCTGTTCGCCATAGATCCTGATCGCTCTATTGTAAATATTTACTCAAGTCATTATCTCTGGATTTCTAAGCATTTTTGTTTTTTAAAAGATAATCTAGTTTTTTTTCCATCTGTACTTATTGACTTTATTTCTGATTTTAATATTATTTAAAGACTGATTTGGTTAAATTGCTGTTAATTTTGTTATTACTGTAAGAGAAATTCTTCTTTGTTAGTTTTTAAGGGTTCATATTAGCATGTATGTTTTGAAAATAATTAAGGAAATTGAGAGTGACGTTAACCATGAAACCGTTGAGCATGTTGACAATACATATAGTTTTAAGAATCTTTTATTTCTCATTTAATATTAAATGTACCTTGGACTAGTAGCCATCCCCTCAGTATAACTCATCCCCCCAAGTAGGACTACCCGTTCATCTCATTCCCTCACCTTTCGGCAAATACAAACTACAAAAAATGTGTATAAATATTCCTTTTTCCCTCTTACTATAGTTCAGTGGAACAGACTGCCGGGCAGTATTGTCTCGCTTCCAGATGTTGAACATTTCAAACTGGAAGTGAGCAAACTAAATCACCCAAGACCATAATCATATGATAGTGTTTTTATATCTTTTTAACTGTGAATACTGTTTTTCTTAACTTTTTATCTTCACTAAAAATTTAATACTGTTCCCTTTTCATCACTTTGAAATTTACTTTTCTTCACTTTTTTACATCTTTTAATTAGCTGCGCACCCTACTCAGAGTACTAAAAATTTGAGGGCGAGTAGTACCGAGAGATAGATAGATAGATACCTTACTGAACATAAATTAAAAATAATGTTTATCACATCGATTACTAAAAATATTTTTTTTTAATTCTGAAAATAAATTATAATTTAAACCAAAATTCAAAAAAATCAAAGGAAATTATGAGTATAGATAGTTTTCGATAGGCCTGAATTTAGCGAAAGTTACCTCCCGTTGGCCGCCATATTGGAGGTCGACTCAGTGATTTTTCCTCTTTGTCTTACCAAGTTTAAGAAAATATAGCAGAAATATTTGGTGGAAAATCTTTACCAAATAATTTTTTTGAAATAAAGGAGGCTTCCAAAAATTTACATACTTCAGAAAAATAATAATTTGTAATTCAAAATAGCAAATATAAAAATTTTAAATTGGTTGAACAATGAAGGAATATGAGCGTTTGGACCTCCAGTATGGCGGCCAACGGGAAGTAACTCTTGGT